>NW_015386137.1:384551-443690 GCF_001527695.2 Protobothrops mucrosquamatus
GGAGGAGGAGAGGGAAGAGGAGGAGAGGGAGGAGCAGGAAGAAGAAGAGGGGGAAGGAGGAGAAGAAAAAGGAAGAGGAAGAGGGAGGAGGAGAGGGGAGGAAGAGTAGAGAGGGAAGGAGGAGGAGGAAGAGAGGGAGAGGACGGAGGAGGAGGAAGAAGAGTACGAAGGAGGAAGAGGGGGGAAGAAGAGTGGGAGGAGGAGGGGGTGGCTGGCCTAGTCCCCCAAATACAAGTTGTCAGTGAGCTGGAGGTTGATGTTCAATTGATCAGGCGCAGGAGGGTGGGGGCGACCGCTCGGCTAAGCTATTTTTAATTTCCTGAAGGCTTTTGTGAGTTAAACCCTTAAATAATGCAGACAAGACAAAAACAGTGCAGCCATGGGGGGGTGGAAAGGCTCCCACTATGGCCAGTTCCCAACCAGTCAGGCAATCAACTTGGAGGCTTTGTGACAACTCAGGGTGGTCTCATCTACGGATAGCTTCTGGGAATTCCCCCCCCCCCTACATTTCTGTATCCCTTTAATTCTTGCAAGACTTTTATATCACCATTTTAATACGCTCTTAATCGTGCATTATTGATGTCAACAATCAACCTTTATCGGCTTCCTATATCAAGACTAGTGCCTGTCAGATTAAAATAACCTGCATGACATAAAAGAGAAAAAAATAGCTTGCGATTACATTTCTTTCCATTCATAGAATCCTGAAGGTGACTAACACAAAAAGCTGAGAACCTTCACCTGGGCTGGCCGTTCCATTGCTTTCCTTCCCTTGGGTCTGTTAACTTATTTTGGGATATATTCATATCTAAAGAGCATTCCTTCTGATAAACTTCTTGGGGGGGGGGAAGTGTATGATAGAAGAATGGGGGAAAAGACCCTTCTGTAAAATTCACCTTGTTTATTT
Source organism: Protobothrops mucrosquamatus (assembly GCF_001527695.2). Lineage (NCBI taxonomy): Eukaryota > Metazoa > Chordata > Lepidosauria > Squamata > Viperidae > Protobothrops > Protobothrops mucrosquamatus. Next base: position 385,459 of record NW_015386137.1, read on the forward strand.
GAAGCAAATACATGCAACATGGCTTTACATTTTGACAAATCAAAAGAATGCCAACAGAAGAGAATCTTTGTAGCCCAGGGTTGAACTGTGGGGATCCTTGGTGCTCTCTGACCTTGATTGTTTTCCCCGCAAACGTTTCACTACCAAACTAAGTAACATCCTCAGTGTGCTAGTTGGGTAGTGAAAGATCTGCAAGGAAACAACCAAGCTCAGAGAATACCAAGGACCCCACAGTCTTCCTCTCCCTTCTAGCACTGATGCGGTTACCAAGTTTGGTGATGAAATGTTTGCCAGAAAGCCACCAAGCTCAGAGAGCACCAAGCACCCCACAATCAAAAACATGAAATACAAATTAACATTGATGAAAAGTTAAAACTTGGGCAGTAGAGGTGCATCGCTGAGGATTTTCTGAGCCCAAAACAAACGCATGATTTCTGGGGGAGCTCCAACCGTCTTTAAAGGACGGTTCATCTTTGGCCTGGCAGAGTGAAGTCAAAAGCCATACGGAGCTTTGACAGTTTACACCAGTGTGTCTCGTGAGCAAAAAGCAACACAGGTACTGTGTTTCCCCGAAAGTAAGGCCTACACCAGGGGTAGGCAACCTTGGCTCTTTTATGACTTGTGGACTTCAACTCCCAGAATTCCTGAGCCAGAATGGCTCAGCTTGGAAACCTCTCCCTTTCCCCTCAGCGTGGCTGGCTCAGGAATTCTGGGAGTTGAAGTCCACAAGTCATAAAAGAGCCAAAGTTGCCTATCCCTGGCCTACACTAACAATAAGCCCTAGCTTCTTCTTTTGAGGCCTCTTCTGTAGCCAGACCTGCCTTTCTCAGTCACAGGGCTTTCCGGAAGGCCTGTGCAGCCAAGAACTGAGCTATGGATTCAATCCGTAGCTCAGTTCTGTAAGACCTCAGCAGCCGGTACTCGGCTGCTTAGGCCTTCTGAAAAGGCCTGCCTGCAAAATGCAGGCCTGAATACAGCTGCAGAACTTCGGCCCCTGAAGAAGTGGACTGGCTGGGTGGGGCTTTCAGTGCCGGAGGTGAGGTAAGGCCTATCCCGAAACTTAGACCTGGTGCCTCTTTTGGAGGCAAAAAGAAAAAGAAAAGATCCGGTCTTATTTTTGGGGAATCACGGTAGTCCTTGACTTGCAACATTTCGTTTAGCAACCGTTCAAAGTTACAACGGCACTGAAAAAAGTGACATGGCCATTTTTCACACTTAACAACCATTACAGCATCCCCAGAGTCACGTGATCACAATTCAGGTGCTTGGCCACTGGCATGTACTTATGACGGTTGCCGCATTCGGGAGTCACGTGATCCTACTTTTGCGACCTTCTGACAAGCAAAGTCAACGGGGAAGTCAGATTCACTTAAAGACCATGTGACTAACTCGAGAACTGCAAGTGATCTGCTGAAGAACTATAGCAAGAAAGGTCGTAAAACGGGACAAAATTCACTTAGCCACTGCCTTTGCTTAGTGATGGAAATTTTGGGCTCAGTTCTGGTCGTAAGTCGAGGGCCACCTGTACTGTCTGTCTTTCAGTTTTCCTTCATTATCCAAAATATCTTTATAAGTCACAACTTTATCGTAGTTAATTAAATTTGGGTAAGCAAAAGCTTCCATTGTTGAAAGCCATTCGGGTATCTTAATGTAATTTTTTTTCTTTTATTCTTTCCCATTCTGAAAGAGGTGCATTTCTTATAAAATGGTTTTCAAAGTATCTGTGTATTTTATTCTTTCCATACCACAGAAAGGCATGCCAACCGATTTGCAGGTCATGCCCCTCTAGGTACAGTAGTCTTTTATCTCTAAGCATTATCCATACTTTAAACCATGTTAGAATAGTTGCTTGGTAGTATAACCTCCAGTCCGGGCAGTCCAAATCCTCCACTGTCTTTTGCTTCTTGTAGCATTTTCACTTTGATTCTAGCTTTTTTTCCCTTGCTAGATAAATTTCAATATTATTGTATTCAGTTCATCAAAAAAGGCTTTTCCCAGCCTTACAGGGCTTGTTTGGAATAAAAAGAGTATTTTTGGTAGGATATTCATTTTCATTGTTGCTATTCTCCCAACATTGAAAATTGGAGGTTCTTCCACTTTTCCAAAATCCAATTTTATTTGTTTTAGCAGTCTGTACTGAGGCGTGTGGGCGCACACACAGACACTCAGAGGTTAGTGGGATCTGATCAGTCAAGAAAGGGCTTTTGATCCCAGTGGATCAACGGATGACACTAAATCCAGGGCATAGTGCTGTAAGGAAGGGGCTTCACGTTGGGGGTGGCTGATAGATTATTATCAAATCTCCTCCTCCATCCACTCCTCCCCATTTTTTAGCTATTGTATTTTGTACATTTATATTTTTGTAGTATTTTATTTACATAGCTTTAGCTTTTTTTAATATTGTAAGCTGGCCAGAGTCACCCTATGATCAGATGGGTAGTTAATAAATTTATTTATTTAATTAATTAATACTCCATGCTAGGAATCATGAAGAAGGGATCAAAGCAGCATAATAAATGCCCTTATACCAGTGTAGGGAGAGACCGTGCTTGGAGTTTAATGCAATTCCGGTGCCTGCACCTTGGGAATCATAGAATCACAGAGCTGGGAGGGACCTTGGAGGTCTTCTAGTCCAACCCCTACCCTGGACAGGAGATCTTATACCAGTGATGGCGAACCTTTTAGAGACCGAGTACCCAAACTGCAACCCAAAACCCATTTATGCATCCTCGGGTGCCGGGTGGCTGTGGCCCATTGGCTGGGTGTGGCCAATTGGGGTGTGTGGCCCATTGGGTGGGCGTGGCTGCGGTGGTAACGGCAGACTGGGTGGGAGTAAACAGTTCAATCAATCAATTCCAACTTTGCAAGATCTTTTTTTCCCCGCGAGAAGTTGAAATTGACTGATTGAACCTTTTTTTTTTTTTGCACACGGTGGCGGAGGCCTAAAGCGAAAAAGTTTTATAAAACCCAGCTGAAGGCATAGGACTGGGGCGACAGCGCGCGTGCCCACAGAGAGGGCTTTGAGTGCCGCCTCTGGCACCCGTGCCATAGATTCACCACCACTGTCTTATACCATCCTGTGCAAATGATTTCCAATCTTTTCTTGGAAAACCTGTTGATTTGGGATGCTGCAAGATTGGAGAACAGTGCAAAAAGGACCACCAAAAAGATTAGACAGCTGGAGCAGATTTCCCTGCAGTTGGGGGCTTTTAAATGGGGAACCAAGAAGAATTCGCAGAATAACCGAACAGAATAACAGAGTTGGAAGGGATCTTGGAGGTCTTCTAGTCCAGCCCCCTGCTCAAGCAGGAGACCCTGTACCATTCCGAATGTCAGAATCCAATTGTACTTTTGTATTTGTTTTTATTAGGCTGTTAGCCGCCCTGAGTCCGCAAGGAGAAGGGCGGGGTAAAAATATAATAAATAAATAAATAAATAAAATAAATAATAAATTATATTTCATCTCTATCAACTATGGAAACCCCCATTTCTGCCTTCTCTGGATTCTGTCATAAGATGAAGGGAAGGGGGTGAACAAAGGGGCTTTATGGCCCTCACTTCCTTCAGTATACTTCCAAGGGACTGGATGTGGATATCACCAAAAGGACTAACAATAACAATGGGGCCATTACCTTTCATGTAATCCTTTCTGAAGTCTCTCCTCCTGGCAGTGAGGAAAAGGGGGTGGGAATGTAATGCCTGGGACTGTCGCTGGAAGAAGGGGGTGATGGGGTGGGGCTACTGGGGGATCCCTTAAAACCTTGAATGGGAGAGCTTGGACCCCAAGTCCTGTCTAGAATGCCTGCAACCTGTTTTCTCTTAATAAAGATGCCTGTTGGAAGAAATATTCCAAGAGTTCTGTCTTCTTAAGATGCAAAGCGGGGTGGGTCCTTACACCGAACAAATGGTTCTCCAATCTCTTCTTAAAAACCATCAGTGATGGAGCAACCCACAGCTTCTGAAGGCAAGTCGTTCCACTGGTTCTGACTGCCGGGAAATTTTTCTCCATAGTTTTACCGGTAGATTGTTTCTCTCTTTGATTAGTTTCCATCCCTTGCTTCTTGTTCTGCCCTCAGGCGCTTTGGAGAAGAGTTTGAGCCCCTGTTCTTTGCCAGGGTATAAAAAAAGAGAGCAGATAAAAGAGGTAGTTAAAACCATGCCTGGCCTTAATGTGGATGGAGGGTAAGGGTTTGTTTTTGTTTTTCCTTCTTCACAGTGTTAGAACTCAAGGTCACCCATTGAAACCGAATGCAGAGAAGGCCGTGCTTTTGCCCCTGGCACATGAGGAAGCGATGGAATGAGCTGCCAGCACTTGTGAGAATGGCACCCAGTTTGGATAGTTTGAAAGCAGGGCTGGACAGATTCATGGAGGATCAGACTATCACCAGTGGCTAGGAACACAGGTGGTTGTTTACTGTCTCCTGAACTACTTTTAGCTTTAAATATTGCAGGGCTGTGGAATCGGTAGATAAATGTTCCGACTCCGACTCCTCAGTTTTTTGTACTTCCGACTCCGACTCCAGGTACCCAAAATTTCCTCCGACTCCTCGACTCCGACTCCGACTCCACAGCCCTGAAATATTGATTGCTGGTGTGTGTGTGTGTGTGTGTGTGTGTGTGTGTGTGTGTGTGTGAGAGAGAGAGAGAGAGAGAGAGAGAGATACAGTAGATGATAGATAGATAGATAGATAGATAGATAGATAGATAGATAGATAGATAGATAGATAGATAGATAGATAGAGGGAGTTAGATCTGGCTTTCCAATCCAGACCTGAACACTTTTCCAAAGGTATCCAGTTGGCATCAGTGTGGCACCGGATTCTGGACTGAGTAGGTCTGCAAGCTTCTTGTAAGTTTAGCACTTCTCCTCTTCCACTGCAAGCCAGCAGACGCATGGCATAAACAGGGCAGTGGGGCAGACTTCATACAAGCCACAAGGCTGGCAGAAGCACCTGGTTGTTTTAGGTTTTGACGGGGTTGTGGCTGGCTAAATTTGAGCGGCCTCTCTCCTAAAAATAGTGCCTGCATTTGCAAGCGTCCTCTGGCTTGTTCCTACCTCTCAAATAGGGTTGTTTTTTTAAAAAAACTGGGTTAAGAGCAGAAGGTGTGTTTCTTCTTCAGTTCCATCTGAGGCTCCAGGTGTGAGAAGAGGGCAAGTTCCAGGTGGTCCCCTTCCTCACTTCCCTGTGCTCTTTTTCTTTTTTTTTTACAAAATTTTATTTATAACTAGCTGTACCCGGCCACGCGTTGCTGTGGCTCAGTCTGGTAAAAGTGTGTGTTGCTTTTACATCCAACAGATGGCGCTGTTTTAAAAAAAAGCACGTTTTTACCTGTCACATGTGTGACATCTATATAATATAGGTATATAAAAACATGCACGTATTCGAATGCAACGTTGTGTCAAAATTTCAAAGCAATCGGTGAAGAACTTTCGGAGATTTAAGATTTTGAATAAACGAACATTTACATTTTTATTTATATAGATACAGTTAAAAGAAACATTGGATATAACGCGACATTCCAGTATATACATTCTTATCAAATTATTCCACATTTTACAATCGATTCTTCATCTCTAAATATACATCTAAATTTTATATACAATACTTAATCTATTTCTCTATTTGCTAACCTAAAATTACATATATTTCTATCTTAACGCTAGTCTATAATCCCAACCGTCCTCCTCGAATCCCTCCAGCGGTAAAATTTATCCCAGGTTTCGAAATAAACTGATCTACATTTGTCTTTCAATACCATCGTGAGCCTGTCCATTTCCGCACATGATAATATTTTATATAGTGTCTCTTCCTCGGTGGGAATTTCTTTGCTCTTCCATTTTTTGCGCGAACGCTATCCTAACTGCAGTCAAGATATGTCACAGCAAATAGAGTGTTCCCTTATTGTATTTCTCTGTAGTTATTCCCAACAGGAAAAGTTCAGGTTTTAACTCTTTTAAGTCCAACATTAATATATCTTTCAGCCATCTTCGTATCCTATTCCAATACTCTCAACAAGCCTTTGAGCATTCCCACCACATATGATAATATGATCCTATTGCTGTTTTACATTTTTCCAGCATAAAGGGGAGATGTTTGGACCCATTTTGGCTAACCTTGCGGGTGGGAAGTGCCATCTATAAAACATCTTATAGAGATCAAACTCGGGCCGCTTTAAGACTTGTGGACTTCAGCTCCCAAATTGTCATGGCTTGGAGCATGATCAAGGCAGAAGGGAGGGGGGGGAGCTCCCTGGGAGGAGGGGAGGGAGGGCTGAGGCTGCCAAGATGGATGGGGCCATCCCCTCCTCCCTTCTGCCTTGATGATGCTCCAAGCCGTGAAAATCTGACAGGCCTCCACGCTGAGCATGGATTGAAGCCCATCTTCTGAAGACTGCCGTGCGTTGGATCAGCTCCGGGCGGGTGGGTCGGGCAGGTGGGTCGTCCATCAAAGCAGCCCCCCCCCAACCGCTCCCCCCCCCCCGTCTACTTAGCACTTTCAGCCAGGCTAGGGCGGCTTGCCTCTTGCTAACCACCCCCTCCCCTCCCCTCCCCTCTCCAAGCGCTGCGGGCCAACTGGCAACCGGTTTTAACAAAGCCAAGCCTGCAAGGAGAAAGCTTCAGAACAGGCAGGTTCTCCGTTGCCAAGAGAGAGAGAAACAGGCTCGGCTTCCTCACGTCTCGCCCGTGATGAAAACGAGTCCATGCCAGGTGACTCCGCCAGTCGGTGGCTTTGAAGGCTCGCAGCCAGGTCCCTTTGAAAGTGCCACGGTGGTGAGGGGCACTGGACTTCTTGGCACCGAATTGAATTGACATATAATAATAATAATAATAATAATAATAATAATAATAATAATAATAATAATAATAATAATAATAATAATAATAGTAAAGTTGGAAGGGACCTTGGAGGTCAACAAGTCCAACCCCCTGCTCAGGAAGGTAACCCTATACCAGTGGGGCACTGGACTTCTTGGCACCGAATTGAATTGACATAATAATAATAATAATAATAACAACAACAACGACGACGACGATGATGATGATGATGTTGAAAGGGACCTTGGAGGTCATCAAGTCCAACCCCCTGCTCAGGCAGGGAGCCCTATACCAGTGATGGCGAACCTTTTAGAGACCGAGTGCCCAAACTGCAACCCATAACCCACTTATACATTGTCGGGTGTCGGGTGGGCGTGGCCCATTGGGTGGGCGTGGCTGCGGTGGTAACGGCAGACTGGGTCGAACTAAAAAGTTCAATCAATCGATTCCAACTTTGCAAGATCTTTTTTTTCCCGCTAGAAGTTGAAATTGACTAATTGATTGAACCTTTTTTTTGTACACGGCGGCGAAGGCCTAAAGCGAAAAAGTTTTATAAAACCCAGCTGAAGGCCTAGGACTGGGGCGACGGCACGCGTGCCCACAGAGAGGGCTCTGATTGCCGCCTCTGGCACCTGTGCCATAGGTTCACCATCAGTGCCCTATACCGTTTCGGACAAATGGCTGTCCAGTCTCTTCTTAAAAACTTCCAGTGTTGGAGCATTCACCGCTTCTGGAGGCAGGTTGTTCCACTGGTTAATTGTTCTCACTGTCAGGAAGTTTCTCCTTAGTTCTAGGTTGCTTCTCTCCTTGATCAGTTTCCATCTGTTGCTTCTTGTCCTGCCTTCAGGCGCTTTGGAGAATAGCTTGACTCCCTCTTTTCTTTGGAGCAACCCCTGAGATATTGGAACACTGCTATCATGTCCCCCCTCGTCCTTCTCTTCATTAGACTAGACATACCCAATTCCAGCAACCGTTTCTTATATGCTTTAGCCTCCAGTCCCCTGATCATCTTTGTTGCTCTTCTCTGTACTCTTCTAGGGTCTCAACATCTTTTTTACATTGTGGTGATCAAAACTGGATGCAGTATTCCAAGTGTGGCCTTACCAAGGCCTTGTAAAGTGGTATTAATACTTCACGTGATCTTGATTCTTTTCCCCTTTCTGCCATGTATTCAAAATGGACAGGGATATATGCATGTATGTATGATGCACGTATATAGCACTAACCTCACAATTGATACAAAAGCTAAGTGTGACACAAAGAGCCATGCAATGCTCAGCATCACAAGATAAGATAGAAAGGCCCGCACGTGGATTAGAGAACAAATGATGCCATCAAGACAGTCAAAAGAACTGAAATGGAAACGGGCTGGTCATATAGCAAGAAGAACCAAGGGCAGGTGGACCAAGGCAGTCCTAGAACGGATCCCACTCGATCGAAATTGTCCACGAAAGAGACTTGAAGCAAGACGGGTCAACAACATCAACAAGTATGGCTGGCCCAATTGGCAAAAGAATTGGATTGGAAACAGGTAGAAGGGGCCTTCATCCTATGGTCGTGGATGGACAAGGGCTAAAATTGATGATGATGATGACACACTTTTGAGAGTGGGCATCAGAATTTCATTTTTAATGTGTGCCGTGCGTTCACATTAAAAAACGACAATACAAGGTTATCTTATCTTGCAGAACGGTTGCAGGAATTGGGAATGGCCAGTCTAGAGAAAAGAAGGACTAGGGCTGGCGTGATGGCAGCATTCCGGTATTTGAGGGGCTGCCACAAAGAAGAGGGGGGTCAGATTATTTTCCAAAGCACCAGAAGGCAAGACAAGAAAAAAAAATGGATGGAAACTAATCAAAGAGAGAACCAACCTAGAATTAAGGAGAAATTCCTGACAGTGGGAACAATTAATCAGTGGAACAGCTTGCCACCAGAAGTTATAGGTGCTCCATCACTGGACGTTTTTAAGAAGAGATTGGATAGCCTCTTGTTTGAAATGTTATAGGGTTTCCTGCTTGAGCAGAGGGTTGGATTAGAAGACCTTATTCTATTCTGGATTGATTGATTGATTGATTGATTGATTGATTGATTGAATGAATGAATGAATGAATGAATGAATTGAATACTTTATTTGACTGATTAGACTCACAAGGAATTTGCCTCCGGTGCAGAAGCTCTTAGTATACATGCAAAGCAACAGAATAATGTTGTTCTTCTTCATCATCATCATAATATCAATAAGAGGTGGCAGTAAAGAAGATAATAACAATAATAGTAATACTACAGCCATACTACAGGGGTAAATATACTTACACGTAAGACAGCATTGCGAGAATTAGGTGTTTAGCAGAGTGATGGCACGGGAGGGGGGACTGTCCCTGTGTCTAGTTGTTTTGGCATGCAGTGCCCTGTAGCAGCATCCCGAGGGGGAGGTTGAAACGGTTCATGTCCAGGATGTGAGGGGTCTGCAGATACAGGCAGTCCTTGACTTACGACTGCAATCGAGCCCAACATTTCTGCCGCTAAGTGAGACATTTGGTTAAGTGAGCTTTGCCCCCCCGTTTTATGACTTTTCTTGCCACAGCTGTTGAATGAATCACTGTAATTTTTAAATTAATAACACGGTTCTTAAGTGCAACTGGCTTCCCCCTTTGACTTTGCTTGTCAGAAGGTCGCAGAAAGGGGATCACGTGACCCCGGGACACACTGCGACCGTCCATAAACGTGAGTCGGTTGCCAAATCATCTGAATGTTGATCCCGTGACCATGGGGGATGCTGCAACAGTTGTGTGAAAAATGGTCATAAGTCACTTGTTTCAGTGCCGCTGTAACTGAACGGTCACTAAATGAACTGTTGTAAGTCGAGGACCACCTGTATCTCAGCCCTCCTTTGGACCAGGGTTATCTGCAGGTTTTCTGTGGAAGGCAGGCTGGTTGCAATTGTTCTTTCTGCAGTCCTAACTTCCCAGTCTGATTCCAGCTTCTGATTGGATTATTCATTGCTGATTTATGGTTGGAAAAAGATTTTTTGCATTTCTACCCCAAGGAGTCAATTCAGGGCGTTTGGTTTGTTTCAAGAAGGGTGATCCCAGCTTTGATTGATATATATATATTAGCAGCAGAAGGTTATCTGAGGTGACCCAGAAGACCTGTCTCCTCCAGGTTGAATGCTGGTCTGTCAGTTTCTTCCCTGACGCTGCTGCAGTTGTCATGGCAGCAAGCCACAGATGCTTTATGAGTTTGCCTCCGCTGTTTGTGAAGCTGCGCCGAGTGGCGGTGCTGTGTGCTCCATCGTTTCACAGTCTGCCGTTGTTCAGTTAGCACACCAGAGCAGGCAAAGAGCTAGCAAAGGCAGCTGCCTTAATGTTCTAACCAAGTTACTTTTGTAGAAAGGCGTCCTTGCCTGGCTTAGTGTGTGGTTAAAAACCGTTGCCTTTGTTCGATCACCAGTTTAAGCATTTTAATAATAATAATAAAGTTGGAAGGGACCTTGGAGGCCATCCAGTCCAACCCCCTGCTCAGGCAGGAAACCCTATACCATTTCAGACAAATGGCTGTCCAGTCTCTTCTTAAAAACTTCCAGTGTTGGAGCATTCACCGCTTCTGGAGGCAGGTTGTTCCACTGGTTAATTGTTCTAACTGTCAGGAAATTTCTCCATAATTCCAGGTTGCTTCTCTCCTTGATTAGTTTCCGTCCGTTGCTTCTTGTCCTGCCTTCAGGCGCTCTTGTGTTAACAGTGGACAGATATTCTTCTCACTTTATAGATGGTCCTTGACTTTCGGTGATTCATTTAGTGACATGTATTTATGACGGTCGCAGCGTCCCGGGCTCACGTGATCCCCTTTTGCGACCTTCTGACAAGCAAAGTCAACAGGGAAGCCAGGTTCACTTAACAACCGTGTTACTCGTTTAACAACAGCAACGATTCACTTAACAAAAGTGAATTGTCGTCTTCTTCTTCTTCTTCTTCTTCTTCTTCTTCTTCTTCTTCTTCTTCTTATTATTATTATTATTATTATTATTATTATTATTATTTTGTAATACCTTGTGTAGTATCTCCCAAATTGCTTTAAAAAAAAAACCCTGCATTTTTATGGCAGCTGCACTCCAATGTGATTGTGGTCTTGTCCATCATAATCCAGATGTCCTTTTCTGCTATATCCCAGTGGATATGTAAAATTATGTTGATTTTTTTTCTCTCTCTTCATCCCAGGGTGTCTTGTTGTGTCTTTGCACAATTCTCTCCTTCCTTTGTGCATGCGGTCTTGACTTCACCATCACTTGTTCAGGAACGGTTCAAAGCAGGAGTAGGCAACCTTGGCTCTTTTATGACTCGTGGACTTCAACTCCCAGAATTCCTGAGCCAGCCATGCTGAGGGGAAAGGGAGAGGTTTCCAAGCTGAGCCATGCTGGCTCAGGAATTCTGGGAGTTGAAGTCCACGAGTCATAAAAGAGCCAAGGTTGCCTACCCCTGGTTCAAAGTTGTGTGGCAAGAAAGGTCATAAAATGGGGAAAAACTCACTTAACGACCGCCATGCTTAGCAATGGGGGCTCAATTATGGTTGTAAGTTGAGGACCTCCATAGTTTTCTCTGTCTCTCTGTCTCTCTCTCTCATTTTTTTTGTCTTGCTTAGCAGTAAGGGATCAATTTTGGTCGTAAGTTCAGGACCACCATAGTTCTCTGTCTCTCTCTCTGTCTCTCTCTCTGTCTCTCTCTGTCTCTGTCTCTGTCTCTCTCTCTCTGTCTCTCTCTCTCTCTCTCTCTCTCTGTCTCTCTCCCTCTCCCTCTCCCTCTCCTTCTGTCTTTGTCTCTCCCCCCCTCCTCTCTCATTTTTTTTGTCTTGCTTAGCAATAGGGGATCAATTTTGGTAGTAAGTTCAGGACTACCTGTAGTTCTCTCTCTCTCTCTCTCTCTCTCTCTCTCNTCCTTCTGTCTTTCTCTCTCCCCCCCCCTCCTCTCTCATTTTTTTTGTCTTGCTTAGCAATAGGGGATCAATTTTGGCCGTAAGTTCAGGACTGCCTGTAGTTCTCTTTCGCTCTCTCCCCCTATCCCCCCCCCTCTCTCTCATCTGAGTAAATTTGGCACCGCACTCCGAAGAGGAGTGGATCTCTGAAGTGCTTTGAAACGGGCCCTCCCTTCCCTCCAGCCGTGGGACGGCTCAAGGAAGCAGCTGGATTGTGAGCCACTAAGGAGCCCAGCGGGCTTCCTCCCTTGCTCTTCAGAAACCGTCCAAATAGGGCAGTCGGGTTTCTTCTGGAAGGGAATTAACTGGGCGGAGAATGCGTCTTGAAGGCCTGTTCGTGCCTTGTGTTTGTGTTCCTAGCGAACTCAGCTAACACTCCCGACAAATTTGGCAGGGGCTCTGCTTTTACGAGACATTCCTAGTGCAAGGCTCCGATAGCCCCTCCGGACTCTGGCCAGCCTGAGGAAGCCAACCCTTCCACCCAGCCCTGGAGCTGCAGGCCAGGGGCGTTTCAAGCTTTAAAGCAGGGCTGTCCAACCTTTAAGAGGTGTGGACTTCAACTCCCAGAATCCCCCAGCCAGCCGTGGAATCCAAACCAATGCGAGCCTTCCTCTAAATCCGGGGTCTCCAACCTTGGCCCCTTTCAGACTTCTGGACTTCGACTCCCAGAATTCCTCAGCGTAGCACAGCGTTTGTTTTGGTTCCATAGCTGGCTGGGGAATTCTGGGAATTGAAGTCCATGCGTCTTAAAGGGGCCAAGGTTGGACATCCCTGCTTTAGAGGAAGGCTTGCCTTAATAATAATAATAATAATAATAATAACAACAACAACAACAACAACAACAACAACCCTATATCATTTCAGACAAATGGCTGTCCAGTCTCTTCTTAAAAACTTCCAGTGTTGGAGCATTCACTGCTTCTGGAGGCAGGTTGTTCCACTGGTTAATTGTTCTAACTGTCAGGAAGTTTCTCCTTAGTTCTAGGTTGCTTCTCTCCTTGATTAGTTTCCATCCGTTGCTTCTTGTCCTGCCTTCAGGCGCCTTGGAAAATAGCTTGACTCCCTCTTCTTTGGGGCAGCCCCTTAAGTACTGGAAGTCAGCTCTCATGTCACCCTAATCCTCTTCACTAGGTTAGACATACCCAGTTCCCTTAACTGTAAATATAAGAAAGATGTCTGTTGATATCTTCGCAATTGCTGGCATTTGTGGTGGGTGCTGATTATTTTGACAATTTTCTTGTCTGGGTTTTGGTTTTAGGAGAGAATCTTAGGTATCTTTATGTATGATCTTTATGAGTTGATCCTGTTTGATTTCTCTGTGACTTTTGATACCATTTTCTTCCTTCCTTCCTTCCTTCCTTCCTTCCTTCCTTCCTTCCTTCCTTCCTTCCTTCCTTCCTTTTTTCTTCTTCCTTTGTTTTTTTCTTTCTCCTTCCTTTTTTAATAATAACAATAATAATAATAATAACAATAATAACAATAATAATAATAATAATAATGTTGGAAGGGACCTTGGAGGTCATCTAGTCCAACCCCCTGCTCAGGCAGAAAACCCTTCCTTCCTTCCTTCCTTCCTTCCTTCCTTCCTTCCTTCCTCTTTCTTTTCTTTTCTTTTCTTTTAAGATTTATATGGCTATCCATCTCACAAAAAAACCAAGTATAAAACAATCACAAAACAGTGAAAACAGTAAAATGCTATTCTCCTGAACAGTTCCTATGAGTTGGAGACGCTGTTGTAGAGAGACCACTTTTTTTTTAATGGGATGGTCTCGTAAATTTGTATTGGTGACTGTTAATCTGTCTTATAGCAGGAACACACTTTATCTCTGATGCTATTTAACAACTATACAAAGCCAGTGGTGGCTGTTGTCAAGATTTTTAACTCTGTTTGCCTCCGATATGCTGCAGACACTCCGTTTTCAATTGGTGCTGGAAGTAATGAGAAATAGTGATGTTGCAGGAGTCAGTGTGGCTGGCTGGGGAATTCTGGGAGATTTCACGCCATACAGAGAAACTCCCACTTCTCCTTAATGTCTGAATCGGAGAACACTGTACATACTCTGAAGGTACAGTGACCACAGGGATGCTGCAAAGATCATAAGTGTACAAACGGTCCTAAGTTGATTTTTTTTCAGTGCCGTTGTAATTGGTCACTAAGCGAAAAGTTGTAAGTTGAGGATTAACCTGTAACCTCAAGTCAATCTCTCCGATCACCAGTGGTCCCTCTTAAGCATGCCAGGAGTTGCAGAGGACCCTCCAGTGGTTAATTATGAAGACACTTCAATTCAATTAAGAACAGAGCTGGAAGGGACCTTGGAGGTCTTCTAGTCCAGCTCCCTGCTCAAGCAGGAGGTCTTTTTTAATTTATTTATAAAGTTGGAAAGGGACCTTGGAGGTCATCAAGTCCAGCCCCCTGCTCAGGCAGGTAACCCTATACCATTTCGGACAAATGGCTGTCCAGTCTCTTCTTAAAAATGTCCAGTGTTGGAGGTGGTCTATGTGGCCACCTGCTCTTTGGGGCGCTCTCACCCTACTGAAATGTAATTTGTGGGTCCCTGATAAAGACCCCCCTTCCATCTAAGCTTTGTAATAGTGAGTGAAATTGTATCTGAAGATGTGTAGAACAGTTATAACAATTAATCAGTGGAACACCTTGCCTCCTCCAGAAGTTGTGGGTGCTCCAACACTGGAGGATTTTAAGAAGAGATTGGACAGCCATTTGGCTGAAATGGTATAAGGGTTTCCTGCCTGAGCAAGGGGTTGGACTAGAAGACCTCCAAGGTCCCTTCCAACTCTGTTATGCTGTATAGAAATACAGTAAAAGGGCTCCGTGCGAGCGGATCGTAGTTCCTCTCTATGGTGCCAAACGTGAATTGGCTGAATATAGAAGATGCTGTTCTTTAAGGAGTGACTTGAGCTTGTTCTCAATAGGATTTTGACAAAAAATCTTCTCCAAAAGTAAAGGGTGGATTTGTTTTTGTTTTGATTTTTTTTAACCAGGAATGGATTCTGTCTATGCTCGTGGCCTTGTTTCATCAAGTCATTTAACTTTATGCTGGGGACATACTGTCTCTTGTTTAAATTAGTATACTTCTTATTCTATCCGTCAGCTACTTAATAGCTTTCTTACATTGATCAATAATTTTAGATGTCTTCTTTATTTTAACATTCCATCTTTTGGACCATCAATAATAACCTCGCGAATTTTCCCAGCTTTAATTTTGCGTTGATATTTAAATTAAACGTCATTTAACTGTATGCTGGGACTCTAGCAAAACCTGCTTCAGAACGTAATCTTAATTTTGCAGTGTCCCTCATATTCATTGTGCGGTGTCGGGCAACGTGTCTGAGGGGCAGCGTGGTGGCTTTCTCCCGACCAGTTAGAAAAGTTGGACCTTTTTCCTTTTGAAAAACTCGGTTTCGGTCTGTTGGATCCAATCCTTGTATCGACCCAAATACAGGTGGTCCTCGAATTACAACCGCAACTGAGCCCAAAATTTATGTTGCTAAGTGAAAAGTTTGTTAAGGGAAATTTTGCCGCATTTTACCAATTTAGTTGCCACAGATGTTCAGCACATCTGGCTTTCCCATGGACTTTGCTTGTCAAAAGTTCACAAGATGGGATCCTATAACCCCAGGACACTGCAGTCGTCATAAATATAAATCGTTCGCCAAGGGTCTGAATTTTGATCACGTGACCATCGGTCGTAAGTGTGAAAAACGGTCACAAGTGACTTTTCCCCCCAGTGCCGTTGTAGCTTTGAACCGTCACTAAATGAACTGGCTTGTGAGTCGAGGACCCCCTGTGTTTTTTAAGCGGGAAGAGGCTACCACCGTGCTTGAGAAAATTCCTGGTGCATTTCTTCCAACCTAAGCAGAAATAAAAAAAAGCGAAGCTTTGAGCGGTTGCCATGGAAGCAATTGAGGAATATCCGTTTCTCGTTAATGGGGAATTTCCCCCTAGTGAATAGAAGGAAAATCCCAAATGGATGGATTTTATCCCAGTTGAAACAGCAGAGGATCATTAGCTGTGAACTCAGGGGGGGAATTAGACATGTCACAGCTCTCTGGCAAATCCATTGAATGTAGTCTGGCTTAAATGTTGCAAATCCCATCATTTGGGATTTCAGCTAGAGCAGGGGGTCCCCAAACCCCGGTCCGTGGACTAGTACCGGTCCACAGCATGCCAGCAACCGGTCCGCACAAACAAGCAAAGCCCCATCCACAGGATGCAGTCAGCACACAAAACCGCACCCCCTCCGGTCCGCTGAAAAACCTCTCTCCACGGAACTGGTCCCTGGTGCCCAAAAGGTTGGGGACCTCTGAGCTAGAGAACAGCGACATACCGTGTTTCCCTGAAAATAAAACCATATTGTGAAGGTCGCAGATGATACAACAGTAGTGGGCCTTATTCAGGATGACAAGGTGGAAGCTTACCGCAAGGAGGTTGAAGGGGTTGGTGAACTGGTATAAGGAAAATAGCCTAGTTTTAAATACCAGAAAAACCAAAGAGATCATTGTCGATTTCAGAAAAGGCAGGCATAGCCACACTTCTCTGTGCATCAATGATTCACCTGCGGAGATGGTTACCAGTATCAAATTCCTGGGTGTGCAGCTAATGAGCAGGCTGGCTTGGTCGCTCAACAGCGAGAAACCGGTGAAGCGGGCACAGCAGGGCCTGTATTTTCTGCATCGCATGAGAAAAGCACATCTTCCTTCCCCTTTCCTGACCACTTTCTACAGGGGGACGATCGAGAGCATCCTGTCATACAGCATCACAGTCTGGTTTGGAAGCATCCCTGCTTCAGACAGGAAGGCGGTGCAGAGAGTGGTGAGGACGGCCGAAAAGATCATTGGCAGTTCCCTCCCTCCCATCCAGGACATGGCACAGAAGCGTTGCTTGAGCAGGGCCCGCAAGATTATCTGGGACACTACCCATCCTCTTCACGACCTGTTTTCCTTGTTACCTTCTGGGAGGAGGGGGCTTCGTGGTATCCGTAGCAGAACATCCAGATTCAGCCATAGTTTCATTCCATACAGCATCAACCTTGTGAACTCTCAAGCTTCCTCCTTCCGTTATATATTCAAGATGGACAGTATTTAATATTTGTTATGTATATGTACATATAATGTACATATAATGATGATGATGTTGATGTTGGAAGGGACCTTGGAGGTCATCAAGTCCAACCCCCTGCTCAGGCAGGTAACCCTATACCATTTCGGACAAATGGCTGTCCAGTCTCTTCTTAAAAACTTCCAGTGTTGGAGCATTCACCGCTTCTGGAGGCAGGTTGTTCCACCGGTTAATTGTTCTGTCAGGAAGTTTCTCCTTAGTTCCAGGTTGCTTCTCTCCTTGAGTAGTTTCCATCCGTTGCTTCTTGTCCTGTCTTCAGGCGCTTTGGAGAATAGCTTGACTCCTTCTTCTTTGGGGCAGCCCCTGAGATATTGGATCACTGCTACCATGTCCCCCCTCGTCCTTCTCTTCATTAAACTAGACATACCCAATTCCAGCAACCGTTCCTTATACGTTTTAACCTCCAGTCCCCTAATCATCTTTGTTGTACATAGTATGTTTAGGTATGTGTCATGTATGTGTTTCACTTTGAGAGCGGGCAACTAAATTTCATTCTTGATGTGTGCCGTTGTGCCCACAGTAAAAAAAAATGACAATAAAGATTATCATCTTATCTATATTAATTTTTGCTCCAAAAGATACATTAGGGCTTACTTTTGCAGTTAGGGCTTATTTTCAGGAAAATACGGTACTAAATGCATCCGGCTGGCTGACGATCTTAACCGGGGCTTATTTTTGGAGTGGGGCTTCCATTACGAGCATCCTGAAAAAAAATCATGCTAGGGTTTATTTTCCAGTTGGGTCTTATTTTTTGGGGGGGGGGAACATGGTAATATTTCCTTTTGAGGGAGAGCATCTTTCCCAGGTGGCCTCTCAACCACGTTTCTCGCAGACCCAGAACTCTGTCGGGGACGTTGCCCGGGGTTTCTGTGCCGTCCCTGTGAGGTCAGCATGTTGCTGAACTCGGTCCAGAGCCCCTAATGACCTCCCCCCATGATTAAAATCAAGATATTTACTACAGGTGGTCCTCAAATTACAACCGTTCATTTAGTGACTGAAGTTACCACGGCACTTGAAAAAGAGTGACTTACGACCGTTTTTCACACGACCGTCGCCACAAAATTCAGAGGCTTGGCAACCGACACATATTTATGCCAGTTACAGGGGTCCCAGGGTCAGGCGATCCCCTTTTTGCGACCTTCTGACAAGCAAAGTCAACACTTAACAACCGTTGCGACTAATTTAACAACTTGTAGCGGATTCGTTTTAACAGGCGCGTCGAGAAAAGTCGTAAAATGGGGCCACAACTCCCTTGCCAAATTTCTCACTCCGTGACATAAATTCCGGGCTCAATTGTGGTCGTAAGTCAAGGACTACCTTACCAACTTTGATAACTGCAGTCGTTTAGGGGAATGGAAAAACGTGTCTTCGGAATAAATACAGTATTTTAATGCGTGTTCCATTATGATCAACTCTGTTTCCCCATCTCACCAGATGTCCAATCTTCTGATCAAGTTCAGCTTAAAATATTTATACGCTACCCGTTCAGGCCTGAACTTCGTCAGATTTGTAATCCATTCTTTTCCACCCATATCTGTCTTGACCCCCAGGATGATCTACAACAGGGGTCCTCAATTTTGGCAACTTTAAGACTTGTGGACTTTGCTGGCTGAGGAATTCCGGGAGTTCAAGTCCCCAAGTCTTTAAAGTTGCCAAGGTTGAGGACCCCTGATCTACAAAGCTGGGAGTTGAGGTCCCCAAGTCTTAAAATCGCCAAGGTTGAGGACCCCTGATCTACAAAACTGGGAGTTGAGGTCCCCAAGTCTTAAAGTTGCCATGGTTGAAGACCCCAGATCTACAAAGTTGGGAGTTGAGGTCCCCAAGTCTTAAAGTCGCCAAGGTTGAAGATCCCAGATCTACAAAGTTGAGGTCCCCAAGTCTTAAAGTCGCCAAGGTTGAAGATCCCAGATCTACAAAGTTGAGGTCCCCAAGTCTTAAAGTTGCCATGGTTGAAGACCCCAGATCTACAAAGTTGGGAGTTGAGGTCCCCAAGTCTTAAAGTCGCCAAGGTTGAAGATCCCAGATCTACAAAGTTGAGGTCCCCAAGTCTTAAAGTCGCCACGGTTGAGGACCCCTGATCTACAAAACTGGGAATTGAGGTCACCAAGTCTTAAAGTCGCCAAGGTTGAGGACCCCAGATCTACAAAGTTGAGGTCCCCAAGTCTTAAAGTCGCTGAGGTTGAGGACCCAGATCTACAAAACTGGGAGTTGAGGTCCCCAAGTCTTAAAGTCGCCAAGGTTGAGGACCCAGATCTACAAATCTGGGAGTTGAAATCCCCAAGTCTTAAAGTCGCCATGGTTGAGGACCCCTGATCTACAAAGCTGGGAGTTGAAGTCCCCAAGTCTTTAAAGTCACCAAGGTTGAGGACCCCTGATCTATAAAACTGGGAGTTGAGGTCCCCAAGTCTTAAAGTCGCCATGGTTGAGGACCCAGATCTACAAAGCTGGGAGTTGAAGTCCCCAAGTCTTTAAAGTCACCAAGGTTGAGGACCCCTGATCTATAAAACTGGGAGTTGAGGTCCCCAAGTCTTAAAGTCGCCAAAGTTGAGGACCCGTGATCTACGAAGCTAAGAAGTGTTGTATTCTTTTCCCAAAAAGTATTTTTCTGCTGATTTTTAGGAGCCCATGAATGGTCGTTAAAATTCTCTGCTGAATCCTTAGGAGCTTTTCTTCGAAACCAACAGTTGCGTTTACGCAATGTAAGGGGGCTTCAGAGAGACCTCTGTGGCTTAGCTCTCGTGCGCATCCAGGCTGGTTGATTTACACGAGTCGGTGTATTGTGCAAACCGAGATAAAAGGTTGAATTCCCTTAGCAGGTCAAGTATATTGTGGAAACATAGCCTTGTGTTGGCTCAGAAGCCGGAAAAGGCAAACCCATTTGTTCAGTTGTAGAGGGGTGTTTAATAAATGGAGTCTTAGGTGTGCCTCCTCTGAGCTTGGTTGCTTTCTTGAAGACGTTTCACGACCCAACTAGGTAACAATATCAGGGCTAGAAGACAGTGTGGGGTTTCCTCTCTGTTTATATACTAGTGGCTTGCTCGTCACTGTTGGTGGGAGTGTTGCTTCCTTCTTGGTGGTGCCTTGATTGGGCTGTTGTTGACTGTTAGCTTGTTTGTCTGAGTTGGTAGCTGCTTGATTGGGATATTGTTTACTGCTTGATTGTTACCGTGGTATTAATCTTAGTGCTGATGTTACCTAAATAGGGCCATAAAACATCTGCAAGAAAACAGCCAAGCTTAGGAAGCACCAAGGACCCCACAATCCTTTTCCTCCTCCTCCTCCTCCTCCTCCTCCTCCTCCTCCTCCTCCCCACAAACCCCACTCCCTTCTACCTGTTATCTAGTTGGATAATGAAATGTCTACAAGAAAACCACCAGGACCACAAAGTCACAAGGATCCAATGTTCTCCTCCTCCTCTCCGCAAGCCCCATTCCCTTCCAGCATGGATGATGTTATCCAGTCAGGTCATGAAACGTCTGCAAGGAAACAATCAAGCTCAGAGAACACCAAGGACCCCACAGTCGTCGTCCTCCTCCTCCTCCTCCTCCTCCTCCTCCTCTTCCTCCTCCTCCTCCTCACCCTCACAAACTGCACTCCCTTCCAGCACTGATGATGTTACTTAGTTGGGTCATGAAATGTCTGCAAGAAAACAGCCTAGTTCAGAGAGCACCAGGGACCCCACAGTCCTCCTCCTCTTCCTCCTCCTCCTCCTCCCCACAAACCCCACTTCCTTCTAGCACTGATGATGTTACCTAGTTGGGTCATGAAACGTCTGCCAGAAAACAGCCTAGCTCAGAGAGCACCGACCCCACAGTCGTCGTCCTCCTCCTCCTCCTCTTCCCCCCCCCCCCCGCAAATTCCATTCCCTTCCAGCATGGATGATGTTATCCAGTCGGGTCATGAAATGTCTGCAAGAAAACAGCCTAGCTCAGAGAGGACCAAGGACCCCCACAGTCCAACCCTGAGCTACAGATAATCTCTTTTATTTCTGCTTAATAAATGCTCCCTGTTTCTCTCTTTCAGGCTCATATTAAATTTCCTATGGATTACCCGTATTCACCACCTACCTTCAGATTTCTGACCAAAATGTGGCATCCGAACATTTATGAGGTAGGTTGACTGAGCGCCTGGCGTGTGTGCCATTAAAAAAACAACAACCTTGCAGCACCAACGTTCTTTGCAAAGCTGGAACTCCAGGGCATGTTTGTCGCTTTGCGACTCCCAGCTCTTGGCTCCTCTCCTTCCTCCCTGAAAAAGGGATGAGTGGAGACCAAGTGAGAATGGAGTCTCCTTTGGAAGGGCTCTCTCTGGATCTCCACAGCCTTCCTTCAGAAATTTGGAAAGGAGAAATCCAGAAAGGGCCTTTTGCAGCCCAAGGAGCAGCTTCTGCAATCTTATTCTTAAGAGAAAACTCTCATCCTAGCAGGGGGGTATGGAGCTGTGGCCCAGGAATAAGAATAGGAATAGGAATAGGAATAGAATAGAATAGAATAGAAATTGGAATAGAAATTGGAATAGAAATTGGAATAGAAATTGGAATATAGAATAGAATAGATATTGGAATATAGAATAGAATAGAATAGAATAGAATAGAATAGAATAGAATAGAATAGAATAGAATAGAATAGAATAGAATAGAATAGAATAGAAAATGGAATGGAATGGAATGGAATGGAAAATGGAATGGAATAGAAAATGGAATGGAATAGAATAGAATAGAAAATGAAATGGAATAGAGTGGAATGGAATGGAATGGAATGGAATAGAATAGAATAGAATAGAATAGAATAGAATAGAATAGAATAGAATAGAATAGAATCTGGAAGGGACCTTGGAGGTCTTCTAGTCCAACCCCCTGTTCAAGCAGGAGAACCTATACCATCTCAGACAGGTGGTTGTCCAGTCTCTTCTTAAAAACCTCCAGTGTTGGAGCACTCACAACCTCTGGAGGCAACTTCTGTTCCACTGGTTAATTGTCCTCACTGTTAGGAAGTTTCTCCTTTAATTCCAGTTTGCTTCTCTCCTTGGTTATTTTCCCTCCACTGTTTCTTTTCTTGCCTTCTGGTGCTTTGGGGAAGAGCCTCAGTCCTCTTCTGAAACTCTCCTATAGCTTTAGCACCAGAAAAGAAAGAGAGGGAGGGAGGGAGGGAGGGAGAGAGAGAGAGAGAGAGAGAGAAAGAAGAAAGAAAGAAAGAAAGAAAGAAAGAGAAAGAAAGAAAGAAAGAAAGAAAGAAAGAAAGAAAGAAAGAAAGAAAGAAAGAAAGAAAGAAAGAGAAAGAAAGAAAGAATGCTCCAACACTGGAAGTTTTTAAGAAGAGACTGGGCAGCCATTTATCTGAAATGGTGTAGGGTTTCCTGCCTGAGAAGGGGGTTGGACTCGATGACCTCCAAGGTCCCTTCCAACTTTATTGTTGTTATTGTTGTTGTTGTTGTTGTTGTTGTTATTATTATTATTATGTGTTGAGAATTAAAAAGGGATTGGTTCTGCAGAATCAGAGGTATATCCTTTAAATTCTGCTGCAGGCTGGCAAACTTCAAAGCAAAACCCAGAATCCAGACTGCCAGCCAGCGGCTTCTCCCCCATCGATAATAGCAGAGGGCTCTCTTTCTAATCTGTTGGCCAAAGGAAGTGGGAGATGTTTACCTTGGATCTGGGGAATCTGCTTGTGGAGGAGATCCAGTTCTAAGTCAGGGCTGGCAGCTGGGCCCTCTCGGTGAGAGCTCTGGCTCCCCCTGGTGGAATTAATTGGAGTAAATGAAGTAAATTAAACGTAGGCCAGGGATAATCGCTCTTTTATGACTTGTGGACTTCAACTCCCAGAATCCCTGAGTCAGCATGGCTGGTTCAGGAATTCTGGGTACTGAAGTCCACAAGTCATAAAAGAGCCAAGGTTGCCTAACCCTGCCCTAGGATTAGTGTGTTAATAACGCTGGGGCTGAAGAAAGAGAATAAGTGTCACGTAAAGGTAGAGAAGCCTCCATAGAGGATACAGCTACAAAGAGAACAACCTGGAATTAAGGAGAAACTTCCTAACCGTGAGGACAATTGACCAGTAGAACGACTTGCCTCCATGAGTTGTTGGACTAGAAGACCTCTGAGGTCCCTTCCAGCTCCATTCTGACTGAGACCAAAAAGCCACATTTGAGTTCTGTAAGGTACTGTAAGCCCCAGATGTGTTGGGATTTACAGCCTTAGCTACTGAGTTTTTTTTTTGTGTGTGTGTGTGTGTAATTTTCCTCCTTCCGTTATATATTCAAGATGGACAGTATTTAATATTTATTTGCTACGTATATGTAGGGATGTGGGTCTATACATATGTTGTACATAGTATGTTTAGGTATGTGTCATGTATGTGTTTCACTTTGAGAACGGGCAACTCAATTTCGTTTTTGATGTGTGCCGTTGTGCCCACAGTAAAAAAAATGACAATAAAGGTTATCTTCTATCTTATCTGATTGTGTAGCAATCTGTGTGCCTTGCTTGAAGTGAAAGAAGTTTACACTTGATCTTTAGGAAACAGGCAGAGCTGGGGGTGGATTTTTATGAGCGGTCTGTTTGCTGCATAGTTTAACTTAGTTGTCTCTCTTCATGCCCCCCAACCTCCCCACCCCACTCATTTTTCCTTTCATAGAATGGGGATGTATGTATTTCAATTCTTCACCCACCTGTAGATGATCCTCAAAGTGGAGAATTGCCATCGGAACGGTGGAACCCAACCCAGAATGTCAGGTAAGGCTCTCTGAGACGGAGGATTTCTTCCTATGCAACCAAGAGTACAGGTAGTCCTCAATTTACGACCACAATTGAGCCCACAATTTGCTAAGGGAGACGGTTGTTCGGTGAATTTTGCCCCAATTTCCAGCCTGTCTGGAAATTAAGTGAATCACTGCCCTTGTTAAGATAGTCACACGGTCGTTAAGCGAATCTAACTTCCCTCATTGACTTTGCTGGTCAGACGGTCGCAAAAGGGGATCGCACAACCCCGGGACACTGCAACCATCATAAACGCGAGTCGGTTGCCAAGCACCCAAAGTTGGATCACACGACCGTGGGGATGCTTGCGAGGGTTGTAAGTGCAGAAAATGGTCCTACGTCGCTTTTTTCCAGTGCCGTTGTAACTTGGGACGGTCCCTAGATGAACTGTTGTAAGGCGAGGACTAATTCTAGGGTCCAGGGAGCCCCCCCTCCACCTCACCCTCGTGTTTACAGCCCCTAAACTGCCATTCAAAAAAATTAATCCAAATCACCATTGAGGTTCACCTTGGCCAGTGGTGGGGAACCTAGAGCACACGTGCCAGAGGCGGCATTCAGAGCCCTCTCTGTGGGCACACGCACCATCACCCCAGCCCCACCTCCCCCCGTGACCCCCTCCTCACCAGCAGCCCCCCCGAGGAGAATCGCCCCCAGGTGCAGCCCACATGGAGCAGCATGGCAGCCGGGCAGCGGAGACAAGACTCCGCCCTCGTGCCCCGTTGCCCACAAATGATGCTGCGGGGCGTGGGCAGAGGGTGTGGCTGCCACGGTGCTGCAGGGCCGTTTGGGCAATCTGCGGCGGGCCATGGAGGTGGTGGGTGGCCCTGCGGGTGGGGTGCGGGGCAGTTTTTCGGCACTCGGTCTCTGAAAGGTTCGCCATCACTGACCAGGCTCACTGAGGTAAGATAGAGGGTATTTGCTGAAAAAGAAAGAGAAAGCTGCAAAGCATTACAACTAATTCATTTTGCCCTTCTCGGCTAAACTGGGTTGGTACGCTGCGCAACAGCCTGAGCGATGCAGCCGTTCAGGATGGGATTCCAAAAACGTCGACCGTGAAACGCCGTTTTTGCAAAATTGACAGTTAAGATTCCATTTGTCTGTAATTTTTCCCCTTGGAAAAAAAGCAAATTTCAGCAGGCTGAATGGCAGGCAATCCTCACCCCGCTGCCACAGTCGAGCCCAACATTTCTGTTGGTAAGTGAAACATTTTGTTAAGGGAGCTTTGCCCCGTTTTATGACCTTGCTTGCCACAGTTGCGAAGTGAATCGCTGTGGTTGATAAGTTAGCAGCCAGGTTGTTAAATGAATCTGGTTCCTCTGTTGAGTTTGTCAGAAGGTTGCAAAAAGGGATCACATGACCCCAGGACATTGAAACCGTCATAAATATGAATCAGTCGCCAAGCGTCTGAGTTTTGATCACGTGACCGCAGGGATGCTGCAACGGTCGTGTGAAAAATGGTCATAAGTCACTTTTTTTCAGTGTCGTCGTAACTTCAGTCACTAAATGAACTGTTGTAAGTTGAGGACTACCTGTATTAAGAAAAATAATAAACTGAGGGGGAAAATAATGAAGCCCCCCCCCCCAATATGACCCTTTTCAAGGATTTTTCCCACCAAAAGACAGCTTGGATAGCAAACAATAAATGCCCATCTTCCCAGGACTTCTTCCTTCAGGACAGATCTAGGAAAAACAAGAAAGAATGGGGGCCCCGCTCCCCCCCCAAGCCAAAAATGCAACTGCACAGTCTTGGATGGAGGACAAATGCCCTTTTATCCAACAAAATGTAGTTTAGTGGTGAGGAAAATTAAGGTTCTGCGTTGAAAAAACCAAATGTACAGGTATAGTATAGGGGGTACCTTGCTCAATAGTAGCAACAGTGAGAGGGATTTCAGAGTCCTAGTGGACTATCACTTAGATATGAACCAGCCGTGTGCTGCAGCTGCCAAAAAAGCCAACACAGTGCTAGGCTGCATTAACAGAGGGATAGAATCAAGATCACATGAAGTATTAATACCACTTTACAAGGCCTTGGTAAGGCCACACTTGGAATTCTGGAATTCTGCATCCAGTTTTGGTCACCACGATGTAAAAAAGATGTTGAGACTCTAGAAAGAGTGCAGAGAAGAGCAACAAAGATGATTAGGGGACTGGGGGCTAAAGCATATAAGGAATGGTTGCTGGAATTGGGTATGTCTAGTTTAATGAAGGGAAGGACGAGGGGGGACATGATAGCAGTGTTCCAATATCTCAGGGGCTGCCCCAAAGAAGAGGGAGTCAAGCTATTCTCCAAAGCACCTGAAGGCAGGACAAGAAGAAACGGATGGAAACTAATCAAGGAGAGAAGCAACCTAGAACTAAGGAGAAACTTCCTGACAGAGAGAACAATTAACCAATGGAATGGTTTACCTTCAGAAGTTGTGGGTTCTCCATCACTGGAGGTTTTTAAGAAGGGATTGGACAACCATTTGTCTGGGATGGTATAGAACCTCCTGCTTGAGCAGGGGGTTGGACTAGAGGACCTCCAAGGTCCCTTCCAACTCTGTTCTTCCGCTATGTGGGCTGAGCTCTGACTTCAGTTTCTCCTCCTCTCGCTTCCTCCAGGACTATCCTACTGAGTGTAATCTCCTTGCTTAATGAGCCCAACACATTCTCTCCGGCAAACGTGGACGCCTCCGTTATGTTCAGGAAATGGAGAGACAGCAAAGGGAAAGACAAAGAATATGCGGAAATCATCCGGTAAGTCCAAGAAGGCAGCAGCAGTTGGTGGAGAAGAGGAGCCCTTTTGATTTGACGGGTCCTTGGTGCTCTCTGAGCTTGGTGGTTTCCTTGCAGACGTTTCGTGACCCAACTAGCTAACATCACCAGTGCTAGAAGGGAGGGGGGTCTTCTACCATTGATGATGTTACTTACTTTGGGTCATGACGATAGTGACCCCACCCCTCAGTCCAAAGAGTTCAGCTCTCCTGTTCCTGGGGCACTAAAGGCTGCCAGCCACAGCCACTAAGGCCCAGCTCCCTTCAGCATTTAGCCAGTTTCATTTCATTTCATTTCATTTCATTTATTAGACTTATATGCCGCCCTTCTCCCCACAGGACTCAGGGCGGCTCACAGCATATTAAAAACAGTACAAAACATTATCCCCAATAAAAACCAATTAAAAACAAATATTTGCTGCTGTGTCATATTAAAATCATTAAAATTGTCCCTATTTAAAATTCTCCCTAGGCCAGGCCCGCCTGCTGAAAAAGCCATGTCTTGAGGGCGCGGCGGAAAGCTAGGAGATCCGGAATCGTCCGGATCTCGTGGGGTAGTTCGTTCCAGAGGGTGGGGGCACCCACAGAGAAGGCCCTCCCCCTGGGGGTCGCCAGCCGACATTGCTTGGCCGACGGCACCCTGAGGAGGCCCGCTCTGTGGGAGCGTACCGGTCTGTGGGAGGGAATCTGTGGCAGAAGGTGGTCTCGGAGATATCCAGGTCCGATGCCATGGAGCGCTTTAAAGGTGGTAACTAACACCTTAAAGCGTACCCGGAAGGCCACTGGTAACCAGTGCAGCTCGCACAGCAGCGGTGTTACGTGGGAGCGACGCGTCCCTCCCAACACCGCCCGCGCGGCCGCATTCTGGACCAGCTGAAGCCTCCGGATGCTCCTCACAGGGAGCCCCATGTATAGAGCATTACAGTAGTCCAGGCGGGAGGTGACGAGGGCTTGAGTGACCGTGCGCAGAGCGTCCCGGTCCAGAAAAGGACGCAACTGGTGGATCAGGCGAACCTGATAAAACGCCCCCCTGGTCACGGCCGACAAATGATCTTCCAGTGTCAGCCGTGGATCCAGGAGGACACCCAAGTTGCGTGCCCTCTCTGAGGGGGCCAAAATTTCGCCCCCTATAGACAGCGATGGAATCAGCTGACTATGCCGGGGCGCCGGCAGCCACAGCCACTCGGTCTTGGACCAAAGCATGGTTTGGACCAAAGCATGGTTTGGAGGATTCTGCCAACTGCCAGGAGTTCGATCCTGACCAGCTTAGGGGGTTGACTCAGACTTCTAACCTTCCAAGGTTGGTAAAAGGAGGGCCCAGACTGTTGGGGGCCAGATGCTGACTCTGAACCACTTAGAGAGAGCTGTAAATCACTGTGAAATCGTACATAAGCCTGTGCTATTGTTATAGATAGGTAAATGATTAGAGAGAGAGAGAGTAATGATAGATCATAGGTTGGTAGGTAGGTAGGTAGGTAGGTAGGTAGGTAGGTAGGTAGGTAGGTAGAGATAGATAGATAGATAGATAGATAGATAGATAGATAGATAGATAGATAGATAGATAGATAGATAGATAGATAGATAGATGGATGGATGGATGGATGGATGGATGGATGGATGATAGACAGATAGATAGATAGATAGATAGATGATAGATAGATAGATAGATAGATAGATGATAGATAGATAGATAGATAGATAGATAGATAGATAGATAGATAGATAGATAGATAGATAGATAGATAGATAGATAGATAGATAGATAGATAGATAGATAGATAGATGAGAGAGAGAGTCCAGGTGGCACAGAGGTTAGAATGCAGTATTTTAATTCTGCCGATTGCCAGCAGTTCGATTCTGAGCAGCTCAGGGTTGACTCCGCCTTCTATCCTTCCAAAGTCGGTAAAATGAGGATCTAGATGCTGACTCTGTCAACCGCTTAGAGAGGGGCTGTTAAAGGCCCTAAGAAGCAGCATATACAGTTGCAAGAAAAAGTATGTGAACCCCTTAGGATAACGTGGAGTTTTGCATGAATTGGTCATAAAATGTGCTCTGAACGTCATCTAAGTCACAACAATAGAAAAACACAGTCTGCTGAAAATAATAATACACAAACATTACATGTTGCCATGGTTTAATTGAACATAACATGTAAACATTCACAGTGCAGGGAGGAAAAAGTATGTGAACCGTTGGACTTAATAACTGATTGACCCTCCTTTGGCAGCAATAACCTCAACCAAACGTTTCCTGTAGTTGCAGATCAGACCTGCACAACGATCTGGAGTAATTTTGGACCACTCCTCTTCACAAAACTGTTTCAGTGTAGCAATATTCTTGGGATGTCTGGTGTGAATCGCTCTCTTAAGGTCATGTCACAACATTTCAATCCGGTTGAGGTCAGGACTCTGACTGGGCCACTCCAGAAGGCGTATTCTGTGCTGTTGAAGCCATTGTTTTGTTGAATTACTTGTATGCTTTGGGTCATTGTCCTGTTGCATCACCCATCCTCTGCGGAGCTTCAGTTGGCGGACAGATGGTCATACGTTTTCCTGCAAAATGTCTTGATAAACTCTGGAATTCATTTTCCCATCNNAGAGCTCTTTTCTGCGAGGCATGGTTCACATCAGACAGTGCTTCTTGAAACCAGTAAACCCATAACAGGTGTGTGTTTTTAAAGGGCAGGACAGCTGTCAGCAACACATCCAATATCATCACACTGATTGGAGTCAAGGTTGGCTCACTCCTGGCTCCAATTAGCTCTTGGAGATGTCATTAGGCTAGGGGCTCACATACTTTTTCCTCCCTGCACTGTGAATGTTTACATGTTATGTTCAATTAAACCATGGCAACATGTAATGTTTGTGTATTACTATTTTCAGCAGACTATATTTTTCTATTGTTGTGACTTAGATGACGTTCAGAGCACATTTTATGACCAATTCATGCAAAACTCCGCGTTATCCCAAGGGGTTCACATACTTTTTCTTGCAACTGTAAGTCTAAGCGCTGTGGCTGTTGCTCATTTGCTGGGACCCGAGATGGAGTGATGGATGTGGGGAAGAGTCTTAAGGGTCTACTAAGTGGCTTGGATTTGTGGGGCAAGGGACATTTGGGTACAGTGTGTCAAAGGCGGAGGGGGTGGGTGGGTGAGGAGGCTGACCTCCCCTAACTTCCCCTTGCCCCCTTTCCCTTGCAGGAAACAAGTGCAGGCCACCAAGGCGGAAGCGGAGAAGGACGGTGTGAAGGTGCCCACCACGCTGGCCGAGTACTGCATCAAAACTAAAGTGCCTTCCAACGACAGCAGCTCCGACTTGCTTTATGACGACCTGTACGACGACGACATTGACGACGAGGACGAGGAGGAGGAGGAGGAAGACGCCGATTGTTACGACGACGATGATTCCGGCAACGAGGAGTCGTGACCTGTCCCCTCTGGCCCCTCCCTTCCACCCCGCGCCCCCCAAACACCACCCCGTATCGTACTGCCCCGCCGGTTTTGCCAGAGGAGGGGGAGGGCGCAGCAGTAAATCCAATGACCGTTCAGCAAAAAAAGAAGAAGAAGAAGAAGAAAAAGAGATATATACCTACAAGGGGGGGCAGGGGGGGGAGAAGACCCCGTGCAAAACGTGCGTTTCCTGCTTTCTCTTCTCGTACGGAGTCTCGATTTGGTTCCTCCACCCCCCCCCCCAAACTTCCTGGTTCTTTGACCTCCCTAGCGAGAAAGACCTGCGCGGATGATCTTGGATCGCACCTCCTCTCCCGTCCCATCACTGTGTTTTTGATTCCCTCCCCTTCCCTCCCCTCTCCCCCCCTTTTTTTTAAAAGACAGTACCCTCCCCCTGCTTCCCCTTCCCTTCCCCTCTTCCGGAGAGTTCACAGCACTGCAAAACAAGGCTTGCTCTGTTGTTTAGGTTCTCGAATTAAACCCAATCTTTCATCAAGAGGTTTGGATGTATTTTAACGCCCGGGCGGAGACCGTGGAAAAGGGGGAAAATGCTCCCCGCGAGCTGTGTAGAGCCCCCCCCTCCGCTTCCTTCCTTCCGGAGGCTTCTTTGCTGCTCCTTCTGTGCGCACTTGTTTAGCCTCGTGGTGGTGATGCTGCTGCTGGTTGTTTTTGGTTTTTTTCTCCTTTTTTGTTAGATTTCCCTCTTTCCCCAAGGCGGCGAGCGGAGGGCGCAAAGCTTTCTGTGTTTTGGAACTGGTGGTTGAAAACGCCCCCCCCTCCTCCGTTATTCCAATTTCCCCCGTCAGGATGAGGGGCGAGTGGGATTAGCAGCTTGGCAAGGAGGGCCAAAAGCTCCACTCCACGGCAGATCGAGAGGCGGGGAGGGGGGGAAACCGTCCGGGTGGGGGGAGAGCGGGGATGGGGGGGGGCAGTTGTCTTGTGATATGAATCTTCCAATAAACACTTTGAAACACTGCTCCGTTTCCTGTCCCGAGTTGCAAAGGATGCATCAAGGGAGCAGCTGCGTCTTTCCCCCGCCCATGGCAGAGAGTGAGCAGCGTCGTTAAGACGAGGAGGTCAGAATGAGATCTGGATCGTGGCTTCCCTTCGGGAGATCCAGCGGCTTTCTGTGGAAGAAGCGAGCATCCTTGGGGCTGGATAGGGAGAGGGCCGTTGCCCCAAAGCATGTCTTAGACCAGGGCTCTCCAAGCTGGATAACTTTTTAAGACTTGTGGACTTCCAACTCCCAGAATTCCTCAGCCAGCATAGCTGGCTGAGGAATTCTGGGAGTTGGAAGTCCACAAGTCTTAAAAAGTTACCCAGCTTGGAGACCACACAAATGCTGGAGGAAAAAGAAAAAAAAAAAGCTGGATTCATAAACATGTCTTAAAGGAAACAGGCTTGCAGGTGGCGAATTCCAGAAGAGCCATCGGGGTTTAGAAAGGGGGGACCGGCAGGCAGTCTTCGGGCTCTGTCGCTTGTGTTCCTTTCTGGGTGCCGGACCTGATGCCGTAGCAGTGACGGCTCCCTTGGCAGGTCCATCAGGACCAACTGCCTGGATTGAAGGGGTTCCCCAAACGAAGACTTCACGTGCTTTGAGGCAGGAGGTCCAAAATCATTTCAACAGTGACCGTCTCAAGGGAAATCAGCGAAGGCTAGAGGACTTTTTGCAGGGTGCCCCCTCCCCGTGTTAGACACCCACCCACCCCTTTTCCCGTCCGTCAAATGCAGGAAATGGTAAGATGGGACAAGACCACCCATCAAGGAATTGTGTGTTTCTCCTTCAAACGCCGGCTTTGCATTTCCTCCACCCGATTTCCGAGCCTGGCCTTTGGGGGGGGGGGGGTCTCTCGGGATCCTAGCTGGAAACGTCCCCCTTCGACCCAGAGCTGCAGTTTTGGGGTCTTCTTGAGGTTGGATGGAGCTTCAGAACCAGAGATGCTTGCGACCTTCCTTGAGCAACTTGAGCCCTTCAATTTTGCTTCCGGCCCCCTGGTGGAAAAGAGGGGGAACTCTGGGTGGCTCCCCCTGTTGGACGAGGCGGGTTGTTCGGGACGGCCGCCCAATTTGGAGAAAGAAAAAGAAAAAAAGAAACGGATGAGAAGAAGCGACGATGGTGGACAGAACAATCAAAATGCATAACGTTCGGTTGCAAAGAGCCCAGCTTT
Source organism: Protobothrops mucrosquamatus (assembly GCF_001527695.2). NCBI lineage: Eukaryota > Metazoa > Chordata > Lepidosauria > Squamata > Viperidae > Protobothrops > Protobothrops mucrosquamatus. The sequence continues at coordinate 417,501 of NW_015386137.1, forward strand.
GGACAATCGTTTTGTTTTGTTTTGTTTTCCATTCCCTCCTGCGAGAGGAACTCCTAAAAACTCTTGTTTACTCTGAAAAGTGCACGAGTGGAGAATGGGAGCTGTTGCAACAGGCACCCCCAAATGTCAGTCCTCGAATGGGGGTCTCCAGGAGGAGGGAGGGAGGGGGGGTCTCTGTCCCTGCTGGGTCCTGCATTGGTGTCCTTGGCTGGGCTTGCAACGAGGATGCTGCGTCTTTCAGCTGTCTTTCCTTGTATTTTGACCGTGTTCACTGTATTCCCTCCAGTGACTTTGTATGCTGAAGCTTGGTGGTGTGCGAGACGCGTTATTTGTCCTTCCCTCGGGCTACGTTTTTAGGGGGGCAGGGAAGGGGAACCCCATCCTGCCAGCCAGCCAGGGCTGTTTCTCCTCCCATCCAGCAGGCAGATGTTCTTCTCTGGCTTAGCAACTTGCTGGTTTCCCGTTCAGGATCCAAACCAACTGAAATGCAGCTTCAAGAGATTGAGGACAGATGTTTACTTGAGCCATCAGTAGCCTGGTTCTCTCTCTCTCTCTCTCTCCTCTTCTACCTTTGTCTGCGTTTACATTTTTCTGATTTGAAAAAGAACGTGAAATCAAATCAGATGCAGTTCCCAACCCGTTCTGAAACCAGCAAGGAGCACACTCGAATTCTCTGGGTAAAATTTTTCAGCGCTGAAATTCTAGGTATTTCTTCTTTTGTTCTCTCCTACCCCTTTGGTTGGTTCAACGCCCTTATTAGACCAGGTTAACAAACGCCGTTTTTTTTTTTCTCCTCCTTTCTTTTGTGTTGTCTCTCCTTTGGGTAATTTAGTTTTGGTTTTTTTCTGCACACCTGTCTACTAATAAAATGTGGAATACAGCTATCGCTCTTCTCGCTGGTTGCATGTTCAAAAGCCACGTTTGGTTTGCTGGCCGGCTGTAAAGGTTCTCAAGACATTGCTGTCTCCAGCTGTGCGAGGTTCCTGTTACCGATACGCCTACTGGGTTCCTTCAGTTCTCGGGGGGGGGGGTCTGCATTGCGAATACCTTGGTTGCATGGGAACCACCACAAACTGCACAAACAGAGGAGCTGTTTGTGGATTCATGCAGGCTTTGCTTGCAGGGCAGTTTGCCCGTGGACGTTTTAACGTTCTTCGGGGAAATTGACTCTGATTCTGTCCGATTCCTCAGCTTAAGTGGGGAGAGATGTGGCTACAGGTCAAAAAAATCAGTTTTGTAGTCCAAAACTCTGTCTCTATCATCTCTGTCTATTATCTCTCTGTCTATCGATCTACCGTCTATATATATCGTCTATCTGTCTGTCATCTCTAATCTGTGATCTATCATCTATATTTGTCTATATGATCTGTCTATCATGTCTATATCATCTATATATCATCTATATCTGTGTATATCTATGTTTATCTGTCATCTGTCTACCTATATCATCTATCTGTATACAAACATACACGTGCACGCACATGCAAAAAGCTTGATTAATTCTCTTCCTGCACACACACACACCCTCATAACTTTGAATGTCTCTTGTGGTGTTTCATCCGCCTTTGAACCAGCTTTTGTGATTTTAAGGGCTCTCCCCAGGAAAATAATAATTGCTGACTCTCGGCCGTGAGTGGGGCAATCTCAAACCTTTTCAGCCATTCGCTCTGCAGTGTCCTCCTTTAATCTGACCTGCATGGAAATATTGCCGACCAAAGAGCAATTAGCCCGAATCTGAAGGCTGCTGGTTGGACCTAACATCCTGAGCTGCAAAGGAAGATCCTTGGCCCCGCATGCTTTATTAAGCTGGTTGCAAAAGGTTTGTGGGCCCTACTTGGAGGTAGTCCTCGACTTAACAACTATTCATTTAATGATCATTCGAAGTTATGACGGCACTGATAAAAGTGGCTTATGACTGTTTTTCACACTTATGACCATTACAGCATCCCCAGGGTCACGTGATCAAAATTCAGACACTTGCCAATTGGCTCATACTTATGATGGTCATATGACCCCCTTTTGCAACCCAACAAGCCGAGTCAATGGGGAAGCCAAGAGTCACTTACCGTGTGACAAAGCTGCAATGATTCACTTAACAACTGTAGCAAGAAAGACGGGGAGGGCCTCATTTAATAGCTGTCTCGCTTAGCAACAGAAATGTTGGCCTTAATTGTAGTTGTAATTTAGAATGATCATCAAGCATATGGTTGCAAGTCAAGGACTTACTTCCATCTCAGTATCCTGCAAGCCCAGCATGTTAGATTGGTAGGAGGTTTATTGTACTATGAGAATGCAAAACATGGGACATTTAAGCAAATAAGTTAAACATTCCATGAATAGTATTAAAAGCAAATATCTTTTAGGCACCCAAGACACCCTTCTTGAGTTCAGCACCCAAATGTAGGACGCATCCATGTTGGGTTTCTGGTTTAATTTACAAATTAATCAGTTTTCAAATCGGGAGGAAAAAATTCTTCAGGTAGTTTTTTTTCCCCTCCAAACTTTCCAATAGCATTTAGCCCTGAATTTCCTGGTCTCCGTCATAGATCAGTTTTTCTGCAAGCAGTCAAGCTTGGCTGGATGATGTTACCTGCCGGGCCACTTTTAATCATGTCTGCTTATTTTATTTGGCCATGGTAGCGAAATGGATCCATGGCTTTCAGGTTACTTTTTATTTACCTCAGTTTCTTTGCAGTAGAGTCACAAGCCAGAATATTCTAAGCGATGGGTCAGATGTGAAGGGAGGGTAACATCAGAAGAAAAAACATACTCTAGAACAGACATGTCAAACTTGCGACATCATGTGATGTCGCGTAACGTATCGGGACAGTTTTGCCATTGCCGGCAATGGGATGGGCGCGGCTTCTACGTGACGCGTCCAGCCCGCGGGCCAGCAGTTTGACACCCCTGCTCTAGAAAGACTTTAGAAAGAGTGCAGAGAAGAGCAACAAAGATGACTACAGGACTGGAGGCTAAAACATAAAAGAAGGATTGCTGCAATTGTGTATGTCTAATTTAATGAAGGACTAGGGATGATATACCAAATGGCACTTAAGATACCTCTTCATAGTGCTTTGCAGCCCCTCTCTAAGCAGTTTACAGAGTCAGCCTGTTGCCCCCAATAATATGGGTCCTCATTTTATTGACCTCGGAAGGATGGAAGGATGAGTCAACCTTGAGCTGGTCAGGATCGAACTCCTGACAGTGAGCAGAGATAGCCTGCAATACCGCATTCTAACCACTGTGCCACCATGGGTCTGTTGGAAGTCTTCCAATATTTGAGGGGCTGCCACAAAGAAGAGGGGGGTCACCCTATTCTTCAAAGCACCTGAAAGCAGGACAAGAAGCAATGGATGGAAACTAATCAAGGAGAGAAGCAACCTGGAACTAACTAATTTCTGACCGTGAGATCAATCAGTGGAACAACCTGCCCCAGAAGTTGTTGGTGCTCCAACACTGGAAGTTTTTAAGAAGCGACTGGACAGCCATTTGTCTGAAATGGTATAGGGTTTCCTGCCTGAGCAGGAGATTGGACTAGAAGGATCTCCAAGGTCCCCTCCAACTCTTATTGTTAACCTACTCAGTGAAAATGGCAGCCAAGACACAGGATCGTTATTCCTAAGATAACCATCAGTTTAAAAAGGGTTTGCAGTTTTAAATTGGAACGATTATCACTGAAGGCTCCTGCTAGCTTTTTGACCGATATTGTCGGTTTCACAGCTTCTAGCCATTAGGCTCAAAGTCAGTATTTTTCCTTGCATGGCTAGTTGAAAACTACTGTAGTTGAAACGAAATTTAAGCTGGACCGCAGCAGCCAATCTCAATCGTTGCTAGTGTAGTGTTACCCCCTCAGGCTCCCGCAAAGCCTTTTGGCCAGCCCCGCTATACACCCCCCACCTAAAAAGTTTCTTTGGTCCCCCAAAGAATAGCAGATTTTCTACTGAGCATCTATATTATCCAGGGGTGAGTCAACCTTCATCTCGCAATGGGCATCACACACTCTATGCTGTGACCCGGAGCATCGTATGTTAATCTCTTCCCCGGATGTATCACCCGCCTTGGCCTCTATACTTTAGGCTCGGCAATATCGCGGCCGCCATCCTCCCGCAGCTCTCCACCCCTGGAGGCACCCGGGACTAACTGCTCCTCCCCTTCTGGCACCGGTTGCATCCCGGAGAAAGTACATAATTTCCTGTATCCAGCCCCTATGCAATAGCCCCCCATCGGTTTGGATGGAAGCCAGACCTCCCCCAGCTTGAGTAAACTCTGCTTCTGTTGTCCCTGTGGGTAAGGAAGCACATTTCTCTTTCTCCTGGCCTAATAGTTTGGTCGAGGGTGCGCCCCACACAATTGGAAGAATCACCCTTGCTCTAATATCTTCTGTCAATTGCGGATTCTCTTCTGTCAATTCCAGATTCTCAACCTGAAAGCACTCCAGAATACTCTTCTTCCATTCCAGCAATGCTAAAAAAATGGGGGGGGGAATCCCGATCCACCCTCGTGTCTATCATGTACACCCTCTGATCCGGAATAAGGACCTCAATATCTGTAAAATTCGCTCTTCTGACCAAACATCACCAGGAACTTCAATTACTACGCTCGTCCTTACTTCATTATTCTGCTCTTCACACCACCTAATAACCGCGATGGGTCCATTTTGTTGACCTGGCTCACATCTCCGTGTGAGACCAACAGCCCCATTACTAAATGCGGAGGGGCCAGGCAGGGAATCCCGGACGAGCCCCCACATGTAGCGTTATCCCCTCAGGGGCCACCAGAACCCAGGCCCTCCTCGCCCCCTCCCTTCTCTTCGACCACGCCCAACAGCCACGCTCTCAAGGCGTTGGTGGAATGTCCCTTTTAGCGGGAGCTCACGCGAAGTGGAGGCTCTTGTCATCAGCAGAGTTTGCAGAAACAACGATGGCTGCCTCTTAGCCGTGGCAGTCAGTGTGCGACAGTGTTTATCAGCCCCCTGGCAGTCAGGGGGGACAGTAATCGATGACTTGCAACAGCCACTTGGAAAGCAAAGAGGGGAGGGGAAACCCTTCGGTTCCAGGCAGCAGCAGGAAGCACTAGTGAAGATAGTCAGCAGCCCACAGCAACAGCTCGCCCCACGAGCGCAACTCTCCACAATGTCTTCAGCTTGCACAAGTGATAACCAAAGTACGGATGGCCACTGGTCTCCTAAGCAGTAGCAACTAGCATCTCCTCTTCTGTCGGCACTCGTCGCCCCAGGCCTCTCTATCCCAAATTCTCTCCTCCCCTTTCCCTTCTAGTTAAAACCTAAGTTTAAAACCCCAGCAAACTTTCCCTCTTCTCACTCTCACTCTTCCCTTCACTCGGAATATCCCCTCTGCAGAAGAAAGCAGTAAAACTCCACTCCACTCGCTCTCTCCCTATCCCTCTATTTCAGAGGAAAGGGAACGCATAAAACCCCAAACTCTTTTGCTCCACCTGGTCTCTCCCCGGCATCAACCACCACCCCACCCCCCTTTCTCCTTCCCCTTTTCTTTCCTTCCCCGCGGTCCACGCCCGCCGCGCCCAAACCGGCCGCAGCTGCTCCAACCTTGCCCTTTCCTCCCTCCAGTCAGGCTCCCGCAAAGCCTTTGGGCCAGTCCCGCTAAACTAGCCAAGTCAAACAAAGTAATAGCCAAAAATGGCAAAAAGGGAACGAGTGTAGCAGTTACGTTCTGGTGCTCTTTTGAGTTTATGACATTCTATAGCTTGGCATCAAGATAAAACATTTGCCACGTTAGTGGCGCCTGGCAAGGAAAGCAGACAAAGAGGGCACTGGATGGCGGTGGAAGGAAATTCCGGATGCTGCGTAGGTTTGCCTAAGAGTATGAGAAGGAAGCTGATCCCCTCCAGAATCAATCTGATAACTCTCCATTTTCTCAGAAACCCTAGTGAACAGTAATAGTCCAGAGGATTCATCGGCCATTGTAGGTTAGTTCCCTCTGTCTGTTGTTGCAGTCCATTACTTGAATAGCCTCATGACTTTCGGATCACCAGAAGCTTCCCGTCCCAGAACTGATCTGCTGCTGCTGAAGTGGAAGGGTGCAGAGGCTCATGAGGTTAAGACGCTGGGCTGACTATTGGCAGGCTCACGTGCAAAACCCGGTTGCTGCCATGGGACGGGGGTGAGCTCCCGTCACTTGCTCCAGCTCCTGCCAACCCAGCAATTTGAAAGCAGACAACCGCGAGTAGATAAATGGGTACCACTTTGGTGGGCAAATTAATGGGGACATGAAAGGAGACCAACTGGGAGCCCTCCAGGCAACGGTGATGTCATCGTTGAAATCCTTTCGACACGGAAGTGTGGCACTCCCAACATGACAGTAGTAGTAGTAGTAGTAGTAGTTGTTTCTTGAAATGCCAATAATCCAGAGAAATTATCTTCTACCATTTCTGGAGGCACTTGGTGCTAGACCTCCTTGTCTGGAAGCACTGGAAGTTCCTTATATCAGTGGAAAACTGATAAATCTGTCTTCCCAAGCAAACAATCCCTGTGCATTAACTCCTTCCCTAACTCCATCCACCCAAGATGAGCAAGATGCCATCATGAACCTTCTGAGACCCACCAAAGAGACCTCTCTCTTCCGCCTACTTTATTAGGTCAACGAAGTAGAAAGCTTCTGTTCTCCATATATTCCAGTGGTGGCGAACCTATGGCACGGGTGCCCTCTTTGTGGGCACGCGCACCGTCTCCCCAGTCCTAGGCCTTCAGCTGGGTTTTATAAAACCTTTTCACTTTAGGCCTCCGCCCGCCGTGTGCAAAAAAAAAAAAGGTTCAATCAATCAGTCAATTTCAACTTCTCGCAGGGAAAAAGAGATCTTGCAAAGTTGGAATTGATTGAACTTTTTAGTCCCACGCAGTCTGCCATTACCACCGCAGCCACGCCCACCCAATGGGCCACACCCAGCCAATGGGCCACACCCAGCCAATGGGCCACACCCACCCGGCACCCAACAATGCATAAGTGGGTTTGGAGTTGCAGTTTGGGCACTCGGTCTCTAAAAGGTTCGCCATCACTGATACACTCATTTCTACCCAAAAAAGAAGAAAAAAAGTTGGCTTCCACCTTCGGCAGTGGCACATGGGGCTCCTTAGAGCTGCCGCCGAGTTGGATGGTCTTAAGAGAGGTCAGTTACCAAACCACCCGCCGAATCCAGCTGGAAAACGGGAGACCGCAAACACTGTTGATATATGCTTAGAACTTTATTAGAGGAGGGTTTGGGCTAAAAAATAAATGAAATTTCTGAAACCTTCATTAGGGCGAGGGGGGAGTTCTCTGCCATCCACACCCTTCAGTCTTAGGGCCCCTCTCAAGAGGGAGGAAGAACGTGGCCATGGAAGGCGGGAGGGCGCCCGGGTCAAGGAAAGGGAGCTCCGAATCGGCAGACACCATTTGGGGAGAAGCTGACAGTCCAAGCTCTGGCTACCGAAAACAAAAACTGGAAGATGGGAGTGAAGGGAGACAAATAACCCTTAAGCTTATTTCTTAATTGTCCCAAGAAAAGTGCAAACGTTGCAATTTATAAGTAGGCTGCCCGCCCACGACTTCGGCCTTCCGTCTGGCAGGCAGGAATGGGGCCAAACGAACCGGGGCCCTTCGGAAAAAGCCAAAATTATTATTATTATTTAAAAAACAACAACAAGGAACAGGAAAGAACTCCATCCTTCTTGAGTCTCTGACTGCTTGCCTGAGCGAAGTATTATTTTTTTAAAGTCAGAAAAGGCTTCCAGGGTCCGAGATAGATATGCGTGTATGTATATGTTTTAAAAAGTGGCACACTCCTGTCCTTTGGACAATCACTAAAATCCTCCAAACTATACAAAAAGAGAGAGAGAAGCTGCCAGAGGGCCTGAGAGGGGGAGCTGAATCTGCTTAGTACCCCCCCTGTCAGGGAGAAAATAAAAAGAGTCATCGGAAACATGCAGGAACCCCCGTTAGGCTCTACTACATTTACAAATACATACATAAATATTTTACATAAAACAGCAAATCAGGAAGCGTCACAAAGAAGGGGAGTGGCTGCCAATTCTTCCCACGGGGTGTCTGAGCGGAGCTCTCCCAGGGCGCATCTTCCCTCCAGTCCACGGTCTCCGGTGGAGGGTGGGAGCCTGAGTTAACCCAGACTGTCTCCCTTCCTTTCCTCTGCGCCAGAGCTTAGTTCGTCCAGTATGGAGACGTCCCATAGGTGTTTTTTGTAGCCTGAGACTTCTGCTGCAGGACGGTTGGCTGGTTGCGCTGGACAGATCCGCCCTTCAGAGAAACAGAGGGAAAGGTTTTATGTATTATTTATATAAGGGAGCACTCATCTCCTCTGGGCGGTTTATAAATCAAATATTCAAAAAAAAAAAAACAACTTCCAGTGTTGGAGCATTCACCGCTTCTGGAGGCAGGTTGTTCCACTGGTTAATTGTTCTAACTGTCAGGAAGTTTCTCCTTAGTTCTAGGTTGCTTCTCTCCTTGATTAGTTTCCATCCGTTGCTTCTTGTTCTGCCTTCAGGCGCTTTGGAAAATAGCTTGACTCCCTCTTCTTTGGGGCAGCCCCTGAGATACTGGAACGCTGCTATCGTGTCCCCCCTTGTCCTTCTTTTCGTTAGACTAAAGTAGACATACCCAATTCCAGCAACCATTCCTTATATGTTTTAGCCTCCAGTCCCCTGATCATCTTTGTTGCTCTTCTCTGCACTCTTTCTAGAGTCAACATTTTTTTTACATCGTGGTGACCAAAACTGGATGCAGGATTCCAAGTGTGGTCTTACCAAGGCAATGGATGGAAACTAACCAAGGAGAGAAGCAACCTGGAACTAAGGAGAAACTTCCTGACAGTGAGAACAATTAACCAGTGGAACAATCTGCCTCCAGAAGCGGTGAATGCTCCAACACTGGAAGTTTTTAAGAAGAGACTGGACAGCCCTTTGTCTGAAATGGTATAAGGTTTCCTGCCTGAGCAGGGGGTTGGACTAGATGACCTCCAAGGTCCCTTCCAACTTTATTATTATTATTATTAAGTGTATTGCAGTAGTACAAAGCCAGAACTGCCAATCACCGTGCCAACTCTTCCCTCCCTTAGCTGTTCTCTCATCGCCCATTCCATGTAGCCAATCAGGTTCAGGCAAGTTGTTTCCATAAGGGTCAGTCCAAGCTGGTATGCAGCCCCTTCCTTCTTCCAGCTGGGTGACCTTGAGGCAGCATCTCGAGGAGATACAGAACTTACTTTCGCTTCCCCGAGCACTCCCCCCTTCATCCCCCTTCCCCACAGTTCAGGGCAGTCTGTCCCACAGAGCAGCGAAAACACAAGCAAGCTAGAGGTGGCAGCAGACATCGGTCTCAAATCCTTTAATTCGATCCCTTTATCTTCCTGTGTTGAAATCACCCCTTTGACCAGAAAGAAAACCAGGGTTAGAAAACTCTCCGACCACAGGCAACCAAGAGGGATCCAGCCACTCACCTGCCCGTCCTGTTGAAGATGATGGTGCAGCACCTGGGAATGTGGTTGTTGGTGCGCAGGCAAGATATGGAGGAAGGGCGCCGGAGCGTAGCCAGGAGCGGCCCCCGGGTTCAGAGGCCCCGTGGAACCCAGGGCGGAGGGCAGGTTGAACGGGGGCGGGGTCCCAGCGTGGAATCCCTGCTTGTCAAAAATCTGGAAGAAGAAGAAGGAACTGGAGTGAAAATTGAATCGTGCGCCCTTTCAAAAGCCAGAGGTTCGTGCAACTGGGATGGAGTCGAGGTAGTCTTCTGTCCATCTGAAGGCCAGACAGGGGATGAAGAGCGGGACAATTTTTCTCCCAAGGAAACCCACCCAAGAAGGTCCCTGATGCCGGCTTTGTTCTCAGTTTGGGCTGGGTGGAAAAAAGCCCAACTAGGATGTTGGTTACAGTTTTACCTGATTGACTGATTTCAAGGCTTTGTGGTCCCTGCCGCTTGCTGGGTATTTATATGAATATTTAGACATATATTTATATTGATACGTAAGTTGAGCTAGTCCTCAACTTATAACTGTTCGTTTAGTGACCTTGGAAGATGTAACTGCACTGAAAAAAGCGACTTATGGCCGTTTTACACCTTTATGACAGTTGCAGCCTTCCCGGGATCACGTGATCAGAATTCAGAGGCTTGGCAACTGGCCCAGATTTATGACGGTTGCTGTGTCCCGGGGTCACGTGATCCCCTTTGATCATCTCCTGGCAAGCAAAGTCAATGGGGGAGCCAGATTGAGTTACGTATTTAATAACTGCCGATTCCACTTAACAACTGTGGTAAAGGTTATAAAACGAAGCAAAACTTGGCGGTGTCGCTTAGCAACAGACGTTTTGAGCTCAATTACAGTTGTAAGTCGAGGACTTACAACTGTAAGTCCTCGACTTATAGTTGTAAGTCGAGGACTTACAACTATAACAGATGTTATAGAAGCAGTGGAGTATTAATTCCTGCAGGCTGAAGAGAAGGGCTACTCATGGCCCCATCGGAGCCCGGTTCTGAGGGGGAGGGGGAGGAGGAGGAAGAGGAGGAGGGAGGAGGAGGAGGAGTTGGAACTGGGACCATCCAACACTGTTGGCCCGTCTCCCTTGCCCTGTTTGGAGAGGCTGGGGGCTGAGGACGATGCTGACCCAGGCCCCTCAGGCATTGGGGGAAGTGGTCCACCGGATGGAGAGCTGCTACCCTCGCTGACATGGGGGAGGATCAGCTGCAGGCAGGCAGTGGTGCTGAGAGGCAGCAGATCCCCCCCCCTGTGATGAGGAGCAGCTGCCTCCCCCACGTGATCTGAGGGCACGGAGAGTGGAGGCAAGTTCAAAGAAGGTCTGCAAGGCTGCTGGAGAGGAGGCCATCCAGCCCCTCCTCACAAGGAAGACCTGGCGTGGGTTGACTTAAGGAGAAGAGCGGGGAGTTTGTCTCTGTCAGGAGCAATTGTTTCCTTGCAATAGTGGTGAATATCTGTAGCTCGGATGGGTCTTGCGAAAGAACAAAGTGGAACAACGACTGATGACCTTCTTTTACCGGTCCACTATAGAAAGCGTCCTCTCATACTGTATTATGGCAGGGCTTTTCAACCTTTTCACCCATTGTACCACTTTTAGGATATGGCAACATCCGAGTACCACCAGTCGCCTAGCAAGGTGTCAAAAACTTGATGACCAAAAAAAGGAAAAAAGTGATGAAGTACAGGTAGTCCTCGACTTACAACAGTTCGCTTAGTGACTGTTCGGTTACAATGGCACTGAAAAAAGTGCCCCCCAAGCCACAGCCGAGCAAGACACCTGCCTGCCCACCCGGCGGTGCTCTTCCTCCTGTCCGAGGTTTTCATTGTTGTGAGCATTTCTGTTGAGGATTGGCAGTGGAGGTGGGGTGAGGGGGGTGTTTGGTTTTTATTCCCCCCCCATCTGCTGGGTGGTTGCAGCAGGTTTTGGTCACTTCACATGACCCTGGGACACTGTGACCGTCATAAATATGAATCGGTTGCCAAGCATCTGAATGTAAATCACAAGACCCTGGAGATGTTGCAACATTCCAGCTGATCGGCGCTTCTTCTGGGCTCAGCAGAAGCGCCAGGATCAGTGCTGCTTTCCAGCTGATTGGTACTTCTTCAGTTCTCAGCAGAAGCACCAGGATCAGCGCCGAGCTCCAGCTGGAGCCTGGTGCTGATCCTGGCACTTCCACTGAGCCCTGACAGCCCCGAAGAAGCACCGATCAGCTGGAAAGCGGCACTGATCCTGGCGCTTCCGCTGAGCCCTGACAGCCCTGCAGCTCCAGCCGTCTCTCGCTCAGGCTTGTGCGGTACTGCCACCAGTTCAGCTCATTCTCCTCCCCCGCTACCACTTTTCTAGGATGGTCGCGTACCTCCTGCCAGGTGCCAATGCACCACAGGTGGTACCCGTACCACTGGTTGAAAAGCCCTGGTTTAGGGGATGTCAGTGTCATTGCTTTGGCTTACACTCCCCCGGCCTTGGAAAAACTCAGCCTTGACTTGGGTTTCTGCCCGTGCCTTGCGCCTTGCCCTGTGGATTGTCTTGGCCTCATAGACTTGCCCTCTGCACCTTGAACCCAGACCTTGCCCCATGAGCTTGCACCTTGTCTTTGGACTCTGCCTTGGCAAATTGGTCTGTTGCCTACTAGCTTTAGTTTGTGGGACTGTGGGTGGCTGCCTTCAGGGTAGTGTGGGGTGGAGCCTTATCGGGTGTTGTAGGGCTGTTTGTGGTGGAATTTAACAAGCAATAAAAGATTCTACATTTCCAGGGCAGGGCAGGACAGATCACCACCTGGTTCTTGGCTTACAAACCCTTTCAGAGAGTGAGATGAGATGTTAAAATGCCACCAGGACAGGGTGTGGTCCAAAACATGAAGATGGTGACTGCAAGGGTGCAAATAAAATGCAGGTGGAGCTTCAGTCATGTGGCTCTGTAGCTGCCATCTTGGATGTTTTGGACCACAGTCTCCTTGGGACCACCCCTGAGGCTGAAGCCGAACACGAAATCAATCCGGACCCAAAGGTTCTGAACTCACCTGACCTTTGTTGTAGACAGAGCCACTAATGTCAGGCACACCTGTGTTACTTGAGGTCACAGAAACACCTGGGGACAAAGTGTGAGAGACAGAGAGTTGTGTCAGCTACACAAACGGCCAATGGGCAAGAACACTTCCTGTGTGGAAATGTAAACATAACATAGGCACGTACTATCACATTTGGTGGACATGTGGCAAGGCTAAGGCCTATTGGAGAAAGATACATATGTGGTTAGAAAAAATATTGGGTGAACAAGTGGAATTTAAACCTGAACTTTTTTTTTACTAGGTATTATGCCTGAAAAGACTAATAAGCAGAAATTATATTTAATCTTACACCTCACCACAGCAGCGAGAATAATTTTCGCACAATGCTGGAAGAATGAAGGATTGCCATCATGAGAAGAAATAATCAGGAAAACATTGGAATGTGCAGAGATGGACAGATTAACTATGAGGTTGAAAGATAAAGAAGATACAGACTATTATCAAACTTGGGACTTATTTTATTGTTGGCGAGAGGAAAGAATGAAGGATTAGGAATTGAACATGTATTAGCATAGCTAATTCCAGACAACCTGTTGATTGGAAAAATTAACATTATGTTAAAAACCCAATAAAATCTTTATTAAAAAAAAAAGAACACTTCCTATGACTGCACAACTTCAAAGACTCCATAGTCCTCTTCCCTCTCCATGCAAAACCCTGTTCCTTCTAGCACTGATGAGGTTACCTAGTTGGGTCATAAAACGTCTGCAAGAAAACCGCCAAGCTCGGAGAGCGCCATGGACCCCACAGTCCAATCCTGAGCTAGGAATCTTCTCCTCTGTTAGAAAAAGAGCGGCCCCCAATTACCTTTCCCTGCTCCACTGCCAGATGACTTGTTTTGTGCTTGGGAGGCGGCAGCATAGGGCCCTTTGCTGTAGTCTCCAGCCGCCGTCCCCTGGCTGAGGTCATCGTAACCTGAGGGGAGGAAGGAGAGAGACTATTTTCATGGCCACTGTCCCAATCGCAATTACGCACCAAGCAGAGCAGCCAGGAAGGGTGGGAGTGTCCAAAATTAGCATTCCTTGGGTATAAATGATCATAGCTATTATTATTATTATTATTATCTTTATACCCATCTCGAAAACTAAGCATGGAAGAAAGTAAACGAATGCCAACTAACTGAAAAAAAAATCACAAAAAGGGCCTAAGCAAATCTAGGTAGTTCGACACTAAAGGCACGCGTGGGGATCTCAAATGAGTATTTGCACTAAAGAGAGTAAATAAGCTGGACCCTAGTTTTGTACCGTCAATTGCAAGGTCACCTGAGTGGTGGCAAAGGGGTGTGGAGCCTTCTTGGCTACAGGATGTTTCCTGCCCTGGGTCCCTCCCCTGTGGAAGACGGGCGCAGGCTGCTGGGGACGAGTCTGTGTCGTCTCCCTCTCAAACCGAAGCGCAAATGGTTCCTGTAATCTGCGGGAGTGTGAACGGATTTCCAGAAACCACTGTCTTCCACAGTGAAGGGAGCCAGGGCAGAAAACATCCTGCAGCCAACCAACAAGGCTCCAAGCCCATTTGCACCGCGCAGGTGTCCTTGAGGAGACAGGTAAAACCTCCAAATGGCCTCAACGCCTCTCTAAAAGAGCACAAATGACCAGCTGTCTGCAAGGAGTGTCAATCCTTCCATTCCCCACCATCCAAGTCAGAGCTGAAGAAGCTTCTTGGATGAGAAACGAAATGTTTTCAAAGAAAAACAAGAAAGTCCAGTTGTCTCCTGAAAAAAGCATCTTTGGGTTTGCAACGGTCTTTCAGCCCTGCCCAAATAGGGAGACATGCCCCCCGTCCCCGGGGTGCCTGCCACCGCCTGGCAGAGTCCTCACCTGCTCCATAACCATGCTGGCCGTAGCTGCCGGCCTGCTGGAAGGGCGTGGAGGCGGCGTTCAAGGCCACGCTGTGCTGCTTGGCCGAGGCTGGAGGGACCTGAGGAAGGTAAAGAGAGAAAGGTCAGCACTTGAGATATGTGTACAGAGATTCTCCTGGTTGCCCCAAAGGTGCTTTTTTCCCCAAAAGGCAACTGGACTTGCTTAACGTGATGACCCAGGGCCCCGAACGGAGGCAAAGCAATTAGCTGGTCAGAGCAATTGTCTCTGTAAGCACTGCCAACGGTCACCCAACAGCCCCCCACATATGCTGGCACAAGTTCAATAAAACAGTCAACGAAGTTAAACAGTTCTTTAAAGTAAAACAGATACAAAGTATGATCTTTTCCACGCCCAGCTTGCCTGTAACTTGCAAACTGCAAAACTGAGGACAGCAAGGAGAACTCAGCAGGAAACAAACTTGATCCAAAATACAAAGAGTCCAGGTACAAGAGTTCACATCACAAGAGTTCACGTTTCTTCCCGGCAAATGCCCCACCCCACAGCGTCTCCTTAAATCCTACTCCCCAGGTGTGCTTTGTGGCGTGACACCGAGCAAGTGAGCCTGCCTCCATTGTTCCCTCCTCCTCTCTGCTCTCCTTGCTCTGGGATCTGGTGGGGAGGGGCCTTGTTCCTCGCCTGAGCTCTGCCTTCCCTGTTCCAAACTTGAAGGGCCCTGGCCTGCTTCAGCCTGTTCCTCCCCACAGTCCTCCGAAGCCACAGACACCCCCTCCTGGGCCTCAACAGGGAACTCCATGTCCTCCTCAGAGTCAGGCTCGGACGGAGGCATGACACTTGGGTTTTCTTTTCCCTTTGAAAACGTTTCCGTTTCTCATCCAAGAAGCTTCTCCAGTTCTTCAAAGCAAGTGAAGAAGTATGAAGAAACTTCTTGGATGAGAAGCATTAATATCTGCAAGGAAAAAAACCCCAAGAAAGTCCAGCACCTTTGGATCAGCATTTGAAGGACACAATCGTGTGTATCTATCTGCCTATGTGTGTGTGTGTCACTGGGAGCTCCTCTCGCAAGATACACAGCTAAGAAGCTAATGATGGGAGACACCACAAAAACGGCCCGTCGAGTACAAGCAGTCCTCGACTGACAATACAATTCAGCTCAACATTTCCGTTGCTAAACAAGACCGTTGCCGAGTCGCTTTTGCCCCATTTTA
Organism: Protobothrops mucrosquamatus; assembly: GCF_001527695.2. Classification (NCBI taxonomy): domain Eukaryota; kingdom Metazoa; phylum Chordata; class Lepidosauria; order Squamata; family Viperidae; genus Protobothrops; species Protobothrops mucrosquamatus. The sequence continues at coordinate 433,086 of NW_015386137.1, forward strand.
CGACCTTCCTTGCCACAGTTGTTAAGTGAACCACTGTGGTTATTAAGTTAATGAAATGTTAAGTGACATTTATCTCAGGGTTGAATGTCAAGTCTTTGGGGCTGTCTGGGCTTGCAGGCATTTCGTGACACAACTAGGTAATATCATCAGTGCTAAGAGTGGCGTGGCTCCCTTGTTTGGTAATAAAATGTCTGCAAGAAAAACAACCAAGCTTAGACAACCCCGAGAACCCCACAGTCACCCCATCCTCCCCTTCTCTTCCACTCTGCAAACCCACTCCCGTCTAGCTCTGATGATGTTCTCCAGTTGGGTCATGAAACATCTGCAAGAAAAACAACCAAGCTCAGAGAATACCAAGAACCCCACAGTCCCCCTCCTCTTCTTTTCCTCCTCCTCCTCCCTGCAAACCCCGCTCCCTTCTAGCACTGATGATGTTCCCTAGCTGGGTAATGAAACACCTGCAAGAAAACAATCAAATTCAGAAAGCACCTGTTCTATCCCAGCCTACAATATGGCTGTCCTTGTTAAAGGCACAAGGACCAAACCCCTGTTGAGAAAATAGGCTGGAGACTCAAAACAAAACAAACCCCTTTTAATGTGGATAACAAACCTGCCAAATAGTCCAGAAACAAAAGCAGCAAAGCTCAATCCAAATGGAGGAAATTGTCCACGCAAAACACAATGCAAAACAGAAAAGTAGTCACCGGCAATACTAACAGAACATGATCCCATGAAGTACTTTGCAACGGTTGCCTTCAGCAACCAGCACCACCCACACCTTCCCTTTTTATAAAGCAGTCCCAAGGCGTTGCCTCTCAGTGCCTTCTCCTCCTCCCCTGGAGTTGTCGTATTGACTGCTGCTGATCTGCTCTCGCTAATTGCCGGCGTCTACGAGCATCAATCATCATGTCCATCAGGTGTGAGTCCTCCAAGTCTGACTCATTCTCCCCACACAGCTGAGCTTCATCCGTAATACGACTGGAGGGTCCAGGCTCTTCATCAGACCGTGAGTCTTGTAATTCATCAGAGCCTCCCTCTGACCCTGATGGCCCTTCAAATGCCTCCTCCACCTCCTCCTCAGATTCCCCAGACTCAGCTGTTGGGAACACAGGCTGGCACGGAATCACGACAGCACCCAGGACCCTACAGCCTCCTCCTCCTCCCTGCAAACCCACTCCCTTCTGATGATGTTCTCCATGAACATCATGGAACATCTGCAAGAAAAACAACCAAGCTCAGAGAATACCAAGAACCACGCAGTCCTTTTCCTCCTCCTCCCTGCAAACCCCACTCCCTTCTAGCACTGAAGATGTTCCCTAGCTGGGTAATGAAACATCTGCAAGAAAACAATCAAATTCAGAAAGCACCCAGGAACCTACAGCCCCCTCCTCCTCCTCTCTGCAAACCCACTCCCTTCTAACTCTGATGATGTTCCCTAGTGCTGTGATGAAACATCTGCAAGGAAACAACCAAGCTCAGAGCACACCAAAGACCCCTCAGATGCAACCTTTGTGGGAGAATCCCAGCCGATGCCCAACAACAGTTGGGAACCTGAAGACTTACAAACATGGTGGGGCCATACTGGAAAGCACTGGGAACTCCTGGCATCCCGGCGTAATATGGCAAGCCGGTGTAGCTGTACCCAGGTGGCAACGTGTTGAGGAAGGGCTGTTGAGCCGTGTGGTGGGCTTGCGTCTGGTTCTGCTGAGCCTGGGCAAGGGTGGTTACGGGCGCGGGTGAAGCTGAATCTCCACGGCCAAATTTTGTGATATCACCTAGACGGGAAGAAGGAAGAAACACAAAAGTGGGTCAGGATGTTAAGACTATGGCGATTCCTCTTTGGAATGATTGAACAGGTTGATTTGTGAGACACAATCTTGTTTAAACGGACTATTAAACTCTACTGTTTTCATTACTGGACCCACCAGGTGCCTTCTGGTGGCTGGTTGGTCCTACCTGTGGGACTGTCCAAAGAAACTTGTCCCCATCTATCTCAGTTGCCCAATGTTGGTTCCTGCCTACCCTTCTGAGGCTCTATACCAGGGGTGTGCAATTTTAAGACTTGTGGACTTCAACTCCCAGAAATCCTCAGCCCGCCATGCTGTTTCAAGTCTTCCACCAGTACACCAAACCGCTTTTTCACAGTTCTGTGCTTTGTGTTATCGATCACATCTGTAAGCATTTAGAACAGGGGTCTCCAAACTTAGCAACTTTTAAGACCTATAGCCTTTAGTTCCCAGAATTCCCCAGCCAACCATGCTGGGAGTTGAAGTCCACAAGTCCACAAGTTCACGAAGGTTGGACACCCCTGCTCTGCACTCTGGAAGGTTCAACAGAAAGTGTGTGTAGAACAAAACCACAAGAGAAGTTAAGATAGTCCAGATGATGGAAAACCTTGTGTTTTCTAGAAATCTGCTGGTCAAGGTGCATGGATTACATGTGAGATGTAATGTAAAAGGAGATACACGCCATTCATTCCGAGTGAGTGAAGAGAATACGAAATAGCATCCCAATTTGTTCCTAATTCACACCCTGATCTGGACATCCTTCCACTTTTACAGTAACAGTCTCGGTGAGGATGAGGTTTCTCTCCAGGGGAGCAAGAGCCCTGGAGATGACATCAATATGACCCTGAAGTTTTTGGTCTTCTTGGGGTTGATGGAAAAGGCACAGGAAGGAATGGGCTTCCACCATGGTAGCCAGCGCAATGCAACAGTCAAGCAACAGACAGCCTGACATGGACACCGGAGATCCGCAGCCACACCTGTACATTGCCTCACCTGAGTAAGGGTTGTTAGCAAGGGCTCCGTCTCTGCTGGTCAGGTTCGCAGGAGCAGGGAATGTGATTCCATAGTAATCCTACAAACAGGAAAAGCAACAGAATAATGTACAGGTAGTCCTCAACTTATGACTACAACGGAGTCCAAAGTTTCTGTTGTTAAGCAAGGCAACAGCAACAGCACTTATGTACTGCTTTACAGTCCTCTCTGAGCGGTTTACAGAGTCAGCCTCTTGTCCCCAACAATCTGGGTCCTCATTTTACCGACCTCGGAAGGATGGGAGGCTGAGTCAACCTTGAGCCCCGTCAAGATCGAACTCCTGGCAGTCAGAAGAATTAGCCTACAATACTGCATTCTAACCACTGCATGGTTTTCCCAGTTGCAATGTATGGCTGTGAAAGTTGGACCATAAGAAAGGCTGAGCGACAAAGAATTGAGGCCTTTGAACTATTGTGCTGGAGAAGACTCCTGAGAGCCCCCTGGACTGCAAGGTGTTCAAACCAGTCAGTCCTAGAAGAGATCAACCCCGACTGCTCTTTAGAAGGCCAGATCCTGAAGTTGAAACTCAAATACTTTGGCCACCTAATGAGAAGGAAGGACTCACTGGAGAAGAGCCTAATGCTGGGGAAGATGGAGGGCAAGAGAAGAAGGGGACGACAGAGAATGAGGTGGCTGGAAGGAGTCACTGAAGCAGTAGGCGTGAACTTAAATGGACTCCAAAAGATGGTAGAGGACAGGAAGGCCTGGAGGAACGTTGTCCATGGGGTCGCGATGGGTCGGACACGACTTCGCAATTAACAACAACAAATTTATTTATCTGTCTGCCTGCCTACCTACCTACCTGGCTACCTTATCTATCGATTTATTTATCTGTCTGTCTGTCTGTCTGTCTGTCTGTCTGTCTGTCTGTCTGTCTATCTCAATAACACTTATATACCACTTCATAGGGTCTTTTACAGCCCTCTCTAAGCAGTTTACAGAGTCAGCCTAGAGTCCCCAACAATCTGGGTCCACATTTTACCAACTTCGGAGGCATGGAAGTCGGAGTCAACCTTGAGCCAGTCAGGGTCAAACTCTTAAGTGAATTATGTTAATTTTATGACCTTTTTGCCCAGCAGTTAAGCAAATCACTCCAATTGTTAAATGAATTGTGTGGTCATTAAGCAAACCTGGCTTCCCCCATTGCTTTTATTTGTCAGAAGCAGTCATAAGCCAGTTGCCAAGTGCCCGAATTCTGTTGATGTGACCATGGGGATGCTGCAACGGTCGTCAGTCACATTTTTCAGTACTGTCATAACTTTGAACGGTCACTAAGGAGAATGGTTGTAAGTTGAGCATTATTTCTAAAACCAGATTACAGCCTAGACCAGGGGCAGGCAACCTTGGCTCTTTTATGACTCGTGGACTTCAACTCCCAGAATTCCTGAGCCAGCATGGCTCAGCTTGGAACCTCTCCCTTTCCCCTCAGCATGGCTGGCTCAGGAATTCTGGGAGTTGAAGTCCACGAGTCATAAAAGAGCCAAGGTTGCCTACCTCTGGCCTAGACTACAGGTAGTCTTTGACTTACGACCGGTCACTTAGCAACTGTTCAAAGTTCTGACGGACTTAAACGCAAGAAGCGTCAAGGCAAATTTAAGGAAGATTTTTTTGCTGTGAATCAACTTATCCTAAACAGCAAAAATTTAAAATCACTATATTTATCTTGTTAAAATCTATATTGATTTCTTTTTAAAAAGAAAAGATTTACAATGGATTGTGGGTTCACTCAGGTGAGGCTGGAATATGAGAAAACCAAGCCCATTTTTTTAAGCTGGAGCCTCCTGCAGCTCCAGAAGCTCTTATAGCAAAGAAATAGGAAGAATAACAGAATAACAGAGTTGGAAGGGACCTTGGAGGTCTTCTAGTCTAACCCCCTGCTTGAGCAGGAGCTCCTAAAACATTCCAGACAAAGGGTTGCCCAATCTTTTCTTAAAAACCTCCACTATTGGAGCACCCACAGCTTCTGGAGGGAAGTTTCAATTTGGGTCTCTAATCATCTTCCACCTGTTACTTCTGGTCCAGAACAGAATACAGAATTACAGAGTTGGAAGGGACCTTGGAGATCTTCTAGTCTAACCCCCTGCTCGAGCAGGAGACCCTATACCATTCCAGACAAATGGGTGTCCAATCTCTTCTAGAGGACCTCCAGTATTGGAGCACCCACAACTTCTGGAGCCAAGCTGTTCCACTGATTGATTGATTGTCAGGAAATTTCTCCTTAGTTGTTAAGTTGGTTCTAGGACTTCTAAGTTGATTGGATCAAAAATGAAGAATATCACAGTGTGCCATTAAATAAATATTTATAGACAACAATGACACCAAGGCTGACCAAGCTGAGGTGATCTTCGAGGGGAAATTGCTAGGGGTTCCCCATTTTTTTTATGAGGTGGGAGAATATTTTGGGTTATTTTAAATATTTTATGGAACAGTCTTCACTAGAGGTGGACCTTGATCACCCATGATTGTACCGAACTGACTGAAACTTGAACTGTTTCATGGGGCCTTTGAGAATTCAACGCCTTTAAAGTTTTGCAGTATAAGCAGTCCTCGACTTACAACATTATCATTTAGTGACCGAAGTGACAATGGCACTGAAAAAAGTGACTTATGACCAGTTTTCACGCTTACGACCATTTCAGCAGCTCCGTGGGCATGTGATCAAAATTCAGATGCTTGGGAGAACTGACTCTTATTTATGACGGTTGCAGGGTCCTGTGTTACGTGATCCCCTTTTGTGACCTTCTGACAAGCAAAGTCAATGGGGAGGCCCGATTCACTTTACAACCATGTTACTAATTTAACACCTGCAGTGATTCACTTAACAACTGTGGGCAGAAAGGTCATACAATGGGGCGAAAGTCACTTAACAAATGTGAATTTGGGCTCAATTGTAATCGTTAAGTCGAGGATTGCCGGTATATTTATATTGTTTATTATTACCGATTTTCTTAAGTATAGACTACGTCAGGGGTAGGCAACCTTGGCTCTTTTATGACTCGTGGACTTCAACTCCCAGAATTCCTGAGTCAGCATAGCTGAAGTCCATGAGTCATAAAAGAGCCGAGGTTGCCTACCCCTGGTCAATGTTATATGAAAAACATCTGGAGTCCAGCCAGTTTTGAGTGGGGGCAACCTAAAGAATGGGCTCAAATTACAGCTTTGGATGTAGGAAGCAGTTTAGGTCAGGACTAAGCTGTAATATTTCAGAGAATCACGATTGTGTTTGTGTTCCAGGGTATATTTCAAATTCTTCCTTGGCATGCCAACTTCTTCTCCTGCTTTGTTTTCACGTTCTTCGAAAGAGTGCCCGAGTAAGAATCAGGCATGAATTTGCACAAATCTTCCCTACATCACATTCAGTTGTTACTGTATGAAAACCTCTGAAGGAGATTGAGTCACTACTTCCTTGTCCATATTTGGAAGAGTCTTTTTTTTTTTTCCCTACCGCTTTCAGTTTCGGGTCTGTTTTGTTTTCAGTCTCTGAGCTTGACTCTTAATTCCAAGGTTGGAATTTCCAAAAAAGAAAAAAGAAAAAAAAAAGGCTCCAGGACTAAGCAGATAGAAATGCCCAGGATTTAACGCTGCCAAGTACTTAATAAACAATGACTCGCTTGGCAGCGTTCACAATTAATTTTAAAAAGGAAGCATTGAACCGAGGGGGGAATAAAAGGAAGCGTATTGGAAATGAATCAAGGAAGTCCAGTGTTAACAGAATAACAGAGTTAAAAGGGACCTTGGAGGTCTTCTAATCCAACTCCCTGCTCAGATAGGAAACCCTATACCAGGGGTAGACAACCTTGGCTCTTTTATGGCTCATGGACTTCAACTCCCAGAATCCCTGAGTCAGCATGGCTCAGCATGGAAACCTCTCCATTTCTCCTCAGCATAGCTGGCTCAGGAATTCTGGGAGTTGAAGTCCACAAGTCATAAAAGAGCCAAGGTTGCCTACCCCTGGCCTAGGAGGCTCGCCGCTTTGAACAGGAGGACTTAGGACAGGAGGACTTAGCACAAGGGTAGGCAACCTTGGCTCTTTTATGACTCGTGGACTTCAACTCCCAGAATTCCTGAGCCAGCCATGCTGAGGGGAAAGGGAGAGGGTTCCAAGCTGAGCCATGCTGGCTCAGGAATTCTGGGAGTTGAAGTCCACGAGTCCTAAAAGAGCCTACCCCTGGTCTAAGAGGCTTACCGCTTAGAACAGGAGGACTTAGGACAGGGGTAGGCAACCTTGGCTCTTTTATGACTCGTGGACTTCAACTCCCAGAATTCCTGAGCCAGCCTGGCTCAGCATGGAAACCTCTCCATTTCTCCTCAGCACGGCTGGCTCAGGAATTCTGGGAGTTGAAGTCCACGAGTCATAAAAGAGCCAAGGTTGCCTACCCCTGCCCTATACTCATGCCATATGTTAATACTTCTATGTGATATTAGTTATCGTAAGAGGTCAAAACTTTTACTGAAAGTAAATGATCAATCTATAAAGTCAAGCTCCAGATTAGGCAATTTTGCTTGTTTTTTCCCTCTGGTGGTATTTATTATTTGCTTGGTTGCACGATCAGCCAGCTGTTTATAGACTGGAACTGGCACTTGAGTCCTTTCCAAGGATATGGGATAGACAGGAGTTGTTTGGTGCTGTTCAAAGTATCTTCAATTTTCCTGTTTTAGCCATTGCCAAGGCTTCTTGTTATCTGCTCGGCTTAATTTCTTTCTTTCTTTCTTTTTTTAACAATTTTATTGAGGTCTGGAAAAGGTCTCTTGTGCCAGAGCAAGTGGGAGGGGGGGATTAATTGCATTGGAGCAAGATGGTTCCTCAATTAAAAGACGCTTGCTCATCACCCTGCCAACAAAAGTATGGATAGTCAAGGCCATGGTTTTCCCATGAATGAATGAATGAATTAATTAATTAATGAGCCAGACTCATTAATTAATCAATAACTTCAGTGATTCGCTTAACAACTGTGACAAAAAAGCTCATAAAATGGGGCACAATTCTTTGCTTAGCCACGGAAGTCAAGAACTGCCTCAACGTGTGCTTCTGCTGTTTGCAAGACTTGAGTGCTGCACTTGCAGGCAATGAAACATCCAGTCTAGGATAGCTATTGGGGGTATTTGGGGTGGAAGGAGGGGGGTAGGAAATATCATTTTCTGAGCTGGAAGAGAGAAAATGAGGCTTGAACTCAGCTACTAGCATCTAAGCCAGTGGTTCTCAACCTTTTTAATGCCGCGACCCCAACCGGTCATAAGTCGAGGACTAAACCGGTCGTAAGTCGAGGACTTTCCCTGCCCGGGAGCGCCGCGCATGCGTGGTTCCGCCCCCTGAGCTGGCCGAGGCGTAGCTGGCAAGCGGCAGAGATGGAGCAGGCCGACCACCAGCTGGCCCAGCCCAAGGGAGGTAAGGCACCCGCCGGAAAAGGGGAAAAAATGGCGGGGGGACAAAAAAAATGGCGGACAGCCTTGCTTGGTGACCCCTGTGAAATGGTCGATCGACCCCAAATGGGGTCCCGATTCACAGGTTGAGAACCACTGATCTAAGCCAAACATGTCAAACTCGCCACGTCACGTGACGTCGTGCGACGTATCGGGACTGTTTCGCTATTGCCGGCAATGGGGTGGGCGCCGTGGCTTCCCTGTGACACGGCCGGCCGGCGGGCCGGCAGTTTGACACCCCTGATCTAAGCCCTACCAACCCCACCAAAAGTTACACCAGAGGTGAAAACTCCATGAAAGTAGAAACTGAAAACTGAAACTGAAATCAGGGGAATTCGGAAGAGAAATGATAAAAAGCAACATGGGCTACAAAATCCATAAAGAGCTGGTCGCTTCAGTGCTGTTGGGCCACAGAGGGGGACCATCACAGAACCCAGAGCTGTGAGCGCTTCGGATCCTTCCTTCCATGTCAGCCAAAACGACTACGGTGCCCATGGGGCTGCTCTGCCTGGTGCTCCTGCTGTCTCTTCCAGCCTCAGGATTAAACTGCAACCTCCTGAAACTGCAACAGCAAAGATTTAACCGGCAGAGCGTGGAGCTGCTGGAAGGAATGGAGGGGAAGCTTCCCCCGGAGTGTCTACGGAAGATGCCGGCGTTCAGCTTTCCGATAAAAATCCTCGAAATACGACAGCCACAGGCTGCCACCAAAGCCGTCCTGGAGATACTTCATGGCTTCTTGCTACTCGTCAGGGACGACCATCTGTGGGTTGCATGGAAGGCCACGTTGCGAAAAAGGTAAGTCAGGTTTTTTTCTCTTCTCCACGTGTGCATCTCCGTACAGGTAAGTCCTTGACTTACGACAGTGACTTACTTCACAACTGTGGCCAGAAAGGTCGTCAAATGGGGCAAAACTCATTTAACAAATGTTTCACTCAGCTACATAAATGTTGGGCTCAATTGTGATTGTAAGTCGAGAACTACCTGTAGTATAGTGGGATCCAGGTAGTGAGACAAAAGTCTCAAACTCTACTGTTTTGTCCCAAAGGTGCTTTTTTTAAAAGGCAACTGGGCATTTTTAATAAATAATTTATCAATAATAAGAAAGGCTGAGCGCCAAAGAATGGAGGCCTTTGAACTCTGGTGCTGGAGAAGATTCCTGCGAGTCCCCTGGACTGCAAGGCCATCAAACCGGACAGTCCTAGAGGAGATCAATCCCGACTGCTCTTCAGAAGGCCAGATCCTGAAGTTGAAACTCAAGGACTTTGGCCACCTAATGAGAAGGAAGGACTCACTGGAGAAGAGCCTGATGCTGGGAAAGATGGAGGGCAAGAGAAGAAGGGGACGACAGAGAATGAGGTGGCTGGATGGAGTCACTGAAGCAGTAGGTCTGAGCTTCAATGGACTCCAGAAGATGATAGAGGACAGGAAGGCCTGGGGTCCATGGGGTCGTGATGTCCATGGGGTCGCGATGGGTCGGACACGACTTCGTAACTAACAACAACAATTAATAATTATCATTAATAAATAAAAAAATAGATAAGGAAAGTTGTAGCCATCCAAAAGCACCGGAAACGATTCTGATTTAATGTATTGTTAAATTCTGTCCTGCTTTTCTCCAGGAGCTCAAGGCAGTAGACGGAAGACTTAAGTTTTCCCATTTTTCTCCCACCCCTCCCAACAACATCCCTGTAAGGTAGCCCCCCACAAAGGTGCTTTTCCAAAAGGCAACTGGACTTCCCTGGATTTTTTTTTTTTCTTCTTCGAAAACATTTCGCTTCTCATCCGAAAAGCTTCTTCAGTTCAGCACTCAGAGAACCGAAGAAGCTTCTTGGATGAGAAGCGGTAACGTTTTCGAAGAAATCCCAAAGGTGCTTTTTCCAAAAGGAACTGGACATTGTTTTTCCTTGAAGACGTTTCGTTTCTTACCCAAGAAGCTTCTTCAGTTCTGGCTTCCGTTCTGGAGCTTCTTCAGTTGAGTCGGCCCTGAAGAAGCTTCTCGGATGAGGAACGAAACGTCTTCAAGGGAAAACGAAGTCCGGTTGCTTTTTGAAAAAAAAGCACCTTTGGGACAACTGTGATCTGGAGCAGGGGTAGTCAACCTTGGCTCTTTTATGACTCGGGGACTTCAATTCCCAGAATTCCTGAGCAAGCTTAGCTGGCTCAGGAATTCTGGGAGTTGAAGTCCACGAGTCATAAAAGAGCCAAGGTTGACTATCCCTGATCTGGAGGATTGAGAATCTCCAGATACATTCTATCACAACCCATATCTATCATAATTTATACTTCCCTGTCTCTCTTTCTCTCGCTTCCCGATTCCATTCTCTCCTTTCCTTGGGTTCTGCCATACTCCTAGAGGGGAGGGGGG
>NW_015386137.1:443778-445709 GCF_001527695.2 Protobothrops mucrosquamatus
CATGGCTCAGCTTGGAAACCTCTCCCTTTCCCCTCAGCGTGGCTGGCTCAGGAATTCTGGGAGTTGAAGTCCACGAGTCCTAAAAGAGCCAAAGTTGCCTACCCCTGTCCTAAGTCCTCCTGTTCTAAGCGGTGAGCCTCCTAGGCCAGGGGTAGGCAACCTTGGCTCTTTTATGACGTGTGGACTTCAACTCCCAGAATTCCTGAGCCAGCATGGCTCAGCATGGAAACCTCTCCCTTTCCCCTCAGCATGGCTGGCTCAGGAATTCTGGGCCAGCATGAGGGAAACTTTGGCCCTTTCATGAATCAAGGACTTCAACTCCCAGAATTCCTGAGCCAGCATGGCTCAGCATGGAAACCTCTCCCTTTCCCCTCAGCATGGCTGGCTCAGGAATTCTGGGAGTTGAAGTCCACAAGTCATAAAAGAGCCAAGGTTGCCTACCCCTGTCTTAAGTCCTCCTGTTCTAAGCAGTGAGCCTCCTAGGCCAGGGGTAGGCGACCTTGGCTCTTTTATGACACGTGGACTTCAACTCCCAGAATTCCTGAGCCAGCATGGCTCAGCTTGGAAACCTCTCCCTTTCCCCTCAGCGTGGCTGGCTCAGGAATTCTGGGAGTTGAAGTCCACGAGTCATAAAAGAGCCAAGGTTGCCTACCCCTGCCCTAACCTGTCAGCTAAGCAAAGGGGGGGGAGGAAGAATTACAACCTCTGGAGCCTGGCTTATTTCTCCGCTCAAGAAGAGCCATTTAAACATCTCTGCTATGACCAGAGCCTGACCGATGTTATCTCCCCTTTCCCAGGATGGAGTTAACACCTGGGGATTGGCCGGTTTGAACCGTCCGGATGAAGTATGGGGTGGGGTTTGCCTGGTGATACTTTAAATTATCGGTCTGTAGAGGAATCCCTCGGATCCTGTCTAGTATCCCTGCCATCAGCTTCTCCTAATAAAAGTTCCTTTTGGAAGAGCTTGCTTCCACTGAGTTCTGCTTTCTTGGGATGAGGTGTTGAGGTGGCTCCTGACACATTCTCCTACTGTTTTGTGATTCTAGGTTTCTCCACATGTTGTACGCACAAGCTCAAAGGGTCCAGAGGTGCCTCGGAGAAAAAAACACGCTGGGAGAAAGTAAGGAGGAACGGATGCACAACCTGCAACTGAAGAAATATTTCCGCAGCTTCGGGAATTTCCTCGAAGAGAAGGGACTTGATAACTGCACGCAGGAGTTTGCGAGACATGAAATGCAGGTGGACTTCATCTATATGGACAGACTGACTGAGAGAATGAAGATCTAAAGCGCATTTTTTAATCTATTTATTTTATTTATGTATTTATTTCAGCCCTGCCTTTATTATTATTTTTACAAACGGTACAAATGTTGAATTAAATATTGCCTTCCATGAAAGATTAAATTAGACTGACTTTAAAGTAGAACCACAAAAAAAAGAATTAAGGTTCAATTTTGAACCAAACTGCATCCCCTGGACTTTCAATAGTTTTTAACTTGTTATTTATTTATTTATTTATTCATTCTGTGAGGCTATGTTTTGTAATAAAAGTTTTTTTTAAAAAAGAAACGACAGCTAGTCCTCGGACTTACAAAGTTCATTTCGTGACCGTTCGAACTTACAACAGCACTGAAAAAGGTGACCTAGGATCGTTTGTCACACTTAGGACCGTGGCGGCATCATGTGACTTACATTCGGATGCTTTGCAACTGTCTCAAATGTATGACAGTCACACTGTCCTGGGGTCATGTGACCCCTTTTGTGACTTTCTGACAAGCAAAGTCAATGGGGAAGTCGGATTTACTTAACAACTGTGTTGGTCACTTAACAACTGCAATGAGTCACTTAACAACTGTGGCAAGAAAGGTCCTAAAATAGGGCAAAACTCACTTAACAAATGTCTCCCTTAACAACATGAATCTTGGGCTCGA
>NW_015386137.1:445811-450667 GCF_001527695.2 Protobothrops mucrosquamatus
CACTGTCCTGGGGTCATGTGACCCCTTTTGTGACTTTCTGACAAGCAAAGTCAATGGGGAAGTCGGATTTACTTAACAACTGTGTTGGTCACTTAACAACTGCAATGAGTCACTTAACAACTGTGGCAAGAAAGGTCCTAAAATAGGGCAAAACTCACTTAACAAATGTCTCCCTTAACAACATGAATCTTGGGCTCGATTGTGGTCGTACATTGAGGACTACCTGTATATAGGACTCCAGGCAGGTTTTATTCCAACAGTTTGTCTCTGAGCCTCTTCACTTTGCCTTTGGTAAAATGGCCTTTGGAGCAGAGAATGGGGTTCAGTGCTTACTTTTTAGGTGGAAGTTTGGCCCTGCATTATATTCATTTGTTTGTATCCTGCCTGTATTATTTTTACATATAACTCAAGGCAGCGAACAAATCCAACACAACGTCTTGTTCCTATTTCCCCCCCAACAAGAACCCCATGAGGTGAGCTGGACTGAAAGAGAATGACTGGCCCAAAGACACCCAGCTGGCTTTCATGCTCATGGCGGGACTAGAACTCACCATCTCCTGATGATTGGCTCAAAGTCTCCCAGCCGGCTTTCATGCCTAAGGCAGGACTAGAACTCACCATCTCCTGGTGAATGGCCGGAAGTCACCCAGCCAGCTTTCATGTCTAAGGCAGGACTAGAACTCACTGTCTCCTAGTGATTGGCCCAAAGTCACCCAGCCGGCTTTCATGTCTAAGGCAGCACTAGAACTCACTGTCTCCTAGTGATTGGCCCATAGTCACCCAGCTAACCCTCATAGCTAAGGCAGGACTAGAACTCACTGACTCCCATTTTCTGGCCTAGTGACTCAACCACTAGACCAAACTGGCTCTCTTTAGTTTCTCAATAACATTATTTGTGGCACAGCAATCCAGGTAGCTCTCTAGCTACGACTGGTTGCTTAATGATTGTTCAAAGTTACGACCGACCCGAAAAAGGAGACCTGCAACCCGGTTCTGAGGATCGGCCCCCTCCAGAAAATGTAGGGGTAAGAACAGAGTGCCAGTTTGCGCCTTTTACAGGCAGCCCTTGACTTATGGCTGTTTGAAACTTGCCAAGGTACTAACAAAGGTGATTTATCACCAGTACTCACACTTAATGACTATTAATACAATCCTGTCCTCCCTTTCTAAGAGGTCAGTTAGGTCTCCTGACTGTCCACCCCTCCAATTCTGGTTCTTTTCACTTTCAACAAAAGAGCAGGCTTGTTTTTGCTTATTCATTTACCTCATAAATTACAGTATATGGTAAACCAACACAAAATTGCATAGAACAGACACAAGAGACCCTTCAGAGACACAAAAACCGCAAGAGCCTCCCTTGATAGGTCAATGGAATACAGGGCTGGAGAGAACCTTGTTGCAATACAATGAATCTTACTGGTACCACGCAGGAAAAAAAAAAACCCTGGAGGCTAAAACATATGAAGAACGGTTGCAGGATTTGGGTATGGCCAGTTTAACAAAAAGAAGGACTGGGGTGACGTGATAGCAGCCTTCCAATGTTTGAGGGGGTCACAAAGAAGAAGGGGTCAAATTATTCTCCAAAGCACCTGAAGAAGGCAGGACAAGAAGCAACAGATGGTAACTAATCAAGGCGAGAAGCAACCTGGAATTAAGGAGAAACTTCCTAACAGTGAGAACAATTAACCAGTGGAACAACCTGCCTCCAGAAGTTGTGGGTGCTCCAACAATGGAGGTTTCGAAGACAAGAATGGACAACTCTTTGTCTGAAATGGTATAGGGTCTCCTGCCTGAGCAGGGGGTTGGACTAGAAGACCTCCAAAGCCCTTTCCAACTCTTTGTTATGCTGTTACAAACAAGGCAGAAAAACTCTTCTTATGCAAAAACTGGAACCCCAATAAGTGCACCTGGCTGAAACAACTGTGAGAATGCCACCATGTGACACACCAACTTTCCTTTATCTAGCCTTTTGGTGAGAAGGAAAAACTGATATATGAAGGTCAAGATGCAGCTTCTGTTGAAAACTATAAGAACTGCAAAGGCTGGAAAGTTACCCTGGTTTTTGCAATTAAAAAGACACAGGAATGCTCAATCTTAGATGCAACTTTGCATGCACATTTATACATATACATTTAAAGACTCCGTAAAAATGAGTAAAACATCACTGGAAAATGTTACTTACCACAGGCAGCCTGGATTGGAGCATCTGAAGATCATCATAACCATAAATCTGTTTAAAGACAAGAAAAGCACACATCACAAAATCTAATGTTCAGGATACACGTCTTATCTACTGGAATATATTCTATTTCTCACCATCTTACATCAACTAATTAATAATACAGTATAACATTCTTATTTTCTGTTAATTTCCAAATATCTTAAATTTAGTAACCAAAATTTCTCTTATTTCAACATTTAATACTTCATCTCTTTTTCTCTTGATGTCTACTATCTCATATTTAAGCTAATAGGTTTTATTATAACAGCTAGGTAAAACATATTTATTACATTCATCAATAGATTTTTAGCTTATATATATATATATCTTAATTACTTTTACATTAAACCTTATAAGCAAATCAATATTCAAATTTAACTGTTAATATTTATACTTCCAAGTTTTAAATGACCAAAGTTTTCTTTATCTCAGCTCATAACAAAATCTAGTGTTCAGAATACACATCTTATCTATTTGAGTATGTTCTATTTTAGTTCTCACTGATAAGTCAAAACCCCAATTTTCTTCAGTCTTATTCTAGCTTTCTTTCTTTGCCAACTTGTCTTCCATCTCCGTGCTTTTAAGTCATAAAATACATCTCCCTGTGTTGTTATATATATTGTTTGAAGTAGAAAATCTACGCTCCATTTTTGATTGCAAAGCAATGCATCTTCTTGTGCCGAAATAACATGACACTTGCTTAGCACTTTTATAAATCTGAGTGTGCAATAACTTCACATGCATTATTTTCTAGCAGCCTTTATATTAGGGAAAACCAGTGTTTCTATATTCCTGTTGCAAATCAAGGACTGATGGAAGAGAATAGTTCTAGTTCAACTGTGGTGGTTGGTGCTCTCTGAGCTTGTCTGTCTTCTTGCAGACGTTTCATTACTCAGTTAGGGAACAACCACACTCCCTTCTAGCACTGATCTGTTACTTAGTTGGATAATGAAACGCCTGCAAGAGAAAACAATCAAGGTCGACTTCTGGTTTGCCATCGCGGCCGCCGCGATGGGCTCAGTACAAATCTGAAAGCTTGGAAGAATAAATCTTCGGTCCCTGTGACTGATTCAGACTGGATCCTACAACATTACCCTGGTACACGTATATTCTTCTACACTGACTCTACGTCACTGACTCTACGTCAAAAGCCTTCACATATAGGGTAGACCACGGGGCCTTGTACCTGAAGTTCAGAATGGATCTCACTGGGGCTTCATATGCAAGCCCCATAGACCAATTTGTGCTATGATTTTTACAACCGAGTGGTCAGGAAAAGACAGGGCCCAGGCTGACCCATTTCCACCCCAAAGCCCTCTCCATAGCTGGTGGTTCAGAGGTAACGGGCAAGAGAGGCAGGCATAAGGTAATGGCTTACTGGGTAGGCAGGCAGAAGTCCTCCAGGTCCCACAAAATATTGGTTATGCAACAAGGGTGGTACACCTTGGGGCAGGTTGGGGGGCGCTTTGCCTGTGAATCAAAAGAAACACCTTTAAAAAAAACCACACCCTTGGCAGATGGGAAAAGAAGAGGCAGACGGCGTCAAACTGTCACATCCTGGTTTCGAAAAAGCTTAGAGTTACTTCTGATCACAGCAGGCAAAGATGCAATGAAGAAGAGGTTGAAGTAAGCAAGAGACCAGTGGATCACTTTGTTCTCAGACCCCTGTCCAACTCGATCCTCCCTTCCCTGCTGCCTTCTGTTTTGCTCTTTCCTTTGATCAGTCTTCTCGGATCCACTGCTGACAGTTTAAGAGCAACTGAGAAGCTGCATTCTTCACTTAACAACCGTCGGGGGGGAATCTCATTGGTTACATGTTGGGAGATCTTTTTTCAACCGTCAAATAAAGCACGCTACAGGTAATCCTCCACTTACGGCCACAATTGAGCCCAAAATTTCCATCACTAAATAAGACAGTGGCAAAGTGAGCTATGTCCCATTTTACGACCTTTCTTGCTGTAGTTCTTAAGCAGATCACAGTTCTTAAGTTAATCGTACGGTCGTTAAGTGAATCTGGCTTCCCCATTGACTTTTGATTGTCAGATGGTCACAAAAAGGGATTATATGACCCCAGGATGCTGCAGCTGTCATAGGTATGAGTCAGCATTTGAATATGGATCACGTGAACACGGTTGACGCTGCAATGGTCGTAAGTGTGAAAAATGGCCACAGGTCACTTTTTTCAGCACTGTTGTAACTTCAAATCAAATGAATGTTTGTTAAGTCGAGGACTGCCTCTGCTTTCAACCTTATCATAGAAAATTACTTCCACCATCCATTATGGAGGCTTCTGTTGCTAAATTTATAACTAATGATAATGGAATTGGATTATGCACTGTGCAATTTGTTTATTTTATTCCATTTGTGCACACTCTGGATGGTTCACAAGAGAACATGAGAGTTAAAAAGAACAGAACAAAATGGCAATTAAAGGAGCAGCAAAGATGGCAAAACAGAGCCGTGACAGACACACACCTGGTCCCCAAAAGAGGCTACACCCTTCCTACTTAACAGAATAACAGAGTTGGAAGGAACCTTGGAGGTCTTCTAGCCCAACCCCCTGCTCGGGCAGAAGATCCTATACCATTGCTGTCCGGTCTCTTCTTGAAAACCTCCAGTGTTGAAACATCCACAA
>NW_015386138.1:0-9531 GCF_001527695.2 Protobothrops mucrosquamatus
CGCTTCCGCTGAGCCCTGACAGCCCTGCAGCTCCAGCCATCTCTCGCTCAGGCTTGTGCGGTGCTGCCACCGGTTCAGCTCATTCCCCCCCCCCCCGCTACCACTTTTCTAGGATGGTCGTGTACCACCTGCCAGGTGCCAATGTACCACAGGGGGTACCCGTACCACCGGTTGAAAAGCCCTGTATCTAGTCCAACTCACTGTTCAAACAGGAGACCCTAAACCTTTCGGGACAAATTGCTCTCCAATCTTTTCTTAAAAAACCTCCAGAGATGGAACGCTCACAACTTCTGGGGATAAGCTGTTCCACTAACTGTTCTAACTGTCAGAAAATTTCTTAGTTCTAGGTTGGATCTTTCTTTAATGATACTTCTTGTTCTGCTCTCTGGTGCTTTGGAGTGTAGCTTGATCCCCTCTTCCCTGTGACAGTCCTTCAAGTACTGGAAGCCTGCTATCTTATCACCCCCAGGCCTTCTCTTTGTTAGACTAGACATATCTCGTTCCCAGACTGTTTATACGGGTTAGCCTACAGCTCCCTTATCTTCTTTGTTGCTCTTCTCTGCACTCTTTCTAGAGTCTCAACTTTTTTTTTTTTATCATGGTGACAATGATTCAGGGGCTGCAGCACATGTTTTCCTGGAAGCTGTCCCAATGAATATTACAGTGCAGTGTTTTTCAACCTTGGCAATTTTAAGACTTGTGGACTTCAACTCCCAGAATTTCCCAGCCAGCAAAGAGAGCTAGAATTATTTGATTAGTGTGCCACTTTAAACAAGGGTCCTGGTTTGTCTTTCCAAAATCATCTAGGAATACTACAACAGGATAAACTCTGGTTAACAACCCCAGGCTAGTTTAACACCAACAAGTCAGAAATCATTCTCTGGATGGCACTCTGGTTGAGTTTTCTAATTTTCTGAAATCATATTATCCACAGAACCAGAAACTAATGAGACTGGGTTCCACATGCCAAGCCAACAAAAACAAAAGACAGTCAAAATGAATGAAGTTTAACGTACTGTGTGAATGCAGCCACTATGTTTTTAACTTATTTGGCTAAGCATGCCAGCACACAAGTCATTTGGCTAGCTGGACACTCTACAAAAGCAAACAATGTGTGGGAGAAAAATAAATAAAAGTTAGGTTATGCAATCTTTGTTTTTGTCAACTTACAAGACAGTTTATAAGCTACTATAACTGCACCAACTATATTCATCAAACCCTTGTGATTTAAAAAAAAAAATCAAGCTAATAAGCAACACTCAGCTCCACTCCTTTTTCCAACATGTAGTATGGTTTATTTGTTCAAGTCTTTTCATTTGCTACACCATTCCTTTATTTTAGATATGCCAAACGTAATGCTCCTTGATCGCTACTGTGCTCTATTACCATTATTATCCTAAATAATATAAGCTGATCCGTATGAAGGTGAGGACATATATGCAGGACATATTTTATAGCCTAACCATGTTTCAGATATGGCTAAGCTGCAAAATGACAATTAACAAAGAATTCATGCTATATACACAAGGCACAATAGAAATATAGAAGGCAGCTTTCATCTTGTTTTTTCTATCTGCATAAACTAAGCAATGCTTAGATAATATTTGTAATAACATTCTTTCACCATGGAAGAAAATCTGGATACAAAGAGGTATAGTAGCAGGAACCTGAAAATTACTCAGCTTGTTAAACAAGCAGAAACAGGATCACAAGAGGCCAAATGACTCACAAGTCAAATTTATATGAGTGACAGCTCACATTTGGGGGGAAATAATGACGGCAGGATTTTAAAAAAATCTAAATCTAAAACCAATCCCAACAGAAAAATTACTTTGTTGTCCTACTGCTCATACTAGAAGTAAAAGAAAGGAATATGAACGAACCTCTTTACAAATTGCTGATAGTAGGGTTGAAAAATTGATGATTTATGATTTTGCATGTAGAAGGGATGGGTTAAGGGGAGAAGAAATATGTGTTTGTAACTTTATAAGAGGTGATGGGTTATCATTTTTTAATTTGTTCTAACTGATTGGAAGTCATTTCTTCAGATATTTTTTCATTATTCTATTTTTCCTTTTTTCTACTTTTCTTTGCACTTTTTATTTTTTTTCTTTTTGAGTTTAATTTGCATTTACTTTTACTATTTACTATACTTTACTAAATACTATTGTATTTAAAATCTTTAATTTAAAAAATGTCAAACAGACTACTAAGTCATTAATCGTGGATTAAAAACTGTACTGGCAATTGAATTCCCAGAACATATTAAACCAAAAAGAAATACATTATGGCTTAATGTGATGAGTGTAGCCACTCATGTTGGAGATCATAAATACAGATTAATCAAGAGAAGAAAGTATAGACCTCAGGCATATTCCAGGGTTATAAGTACAGATCCGAATAATAAAACTTTTGTTCCATTTAACAGTAGCCACTAAGGAGGGGAAAGTTTTCCCAACAAGACTCCAACAGAAAGATAAAATGTTCTAAAGAGAGAAGACAATGATATACTGACAGATACAAACATTATAGTTCTTTTTCCCTGGGTATAATGTATATATTTACTTTTTAATATAGTAACCGTGAGAGGGATCTCGGAGTCCTAGTGGACAATCACCTAAATATGAGCCAGCCGTGTGCTGCAGCTGCCAAAAAGGCCAACACAGTGCTGGGCTGCATTAACAGAGGAATAGAATCAAGATCACGTGAAGTATTAATACCACTTTTACAATGCCTTAGTAAGGCCACACTTTATTTTATTTATTTATTTATATTTGAATTTATATCCCGCCCTTCTCCCGTAGGACTCAGGGCGGCTGACAATCTATTTAAAATACATACAAAACAATACAAATTTAAAATTAATTAAAAGGAATATTAAATATTTGTCGAATTTAAAATATAATTAAAACCCCCCTAAAAATTACCCTAGGCCAGTCCTGCAAGCTGGAATNCAGGCAGCCAATGCAGCTCGCGCAGCAGCGGTGTCACGTGGGAGCGCCGAGTCCCCCCCAACACCGCCCGCGCGGCCGCATTTTGGACCAGCTGGAGCCTCCGGGTGCTCCTCAAGGGGAGCCCCATGTAGAGAGCATTACAGTAGTCCAGGCGGGAGGTGACAAGTGCATGAGTGACCGTGCGTAGGGCGTCCCGGTCTAGAAAAGGCCGCAACTGGTGAATCAGGCGTACCTGATAAAACGCCCCCCTGGTCACGGCCGACAACTGGTCATCCAGCGTCAGCCGCGAATCCAGGAGGACGCCCAAGTTGCGTACCCTCTCCGAGGGGGCCAAAGTTTCGGGGCCACTTGGAATACTGCATCCAGTTTTGGTAACCACGATATAAAAAAGATGTTGAGCCTCTAGAAAGAGTACAGAGAAGAGCAACAAAGATGATTAGGGGACTGGAGGCTAAAACATATAAGGAACGGCTGCTGGAATTGGGTATGTCTAGTTTAACGAAGAGGGACATGATAGCAGTCTTCCAGTATCTCAGGGGCTGCCACAAAGAAGAGGGAGTCAAGGAGAGAAGCAACTTAGAACTAAGGAGAAACTTCCTGACAGTTAGAACAATTAACCAGTGGAACAACCTGCCTCCAGAAGCGGTGAATGCTCCAACACTGGAAGTTTTTAAGAAGAGACTGGACAGCCATTTGTCTGAAATGGTATAGGGTTTCCTGCCTGAGCAGGGGATTGGACTCGATGACCTCCAAGGTCCCTTCCAACTTTATTATCATCATCATCATCATCATCATCATCATCATCATCATCATCATCATCATCATACTGTGCCACTGTATCCCTTGCCAAAACATTGAATAGTTTACAGTAATATTTCAGGAAGCCAATTTTTGACCCCGAAATAATGCAGGCTCGGAAATAAGAAAATTATTTAACAGAGTGACTTAGGCAAAAGGAGATGCTTAAACTCCTCTTAAATCTATCTTGCTTCTTGTTTGATTGATGTGTTTCTTCATCTCTCTTATGTACATCTTTTCCAAAAACACCTTTCTCTAACACTCTTTAGGCTACCAAACTAAATTACTTTAAAATGCACTATTAACATGCATGAGTAATTATATTAGTGACTCATAAAACTCCCCAGAAAGTTAAATACAGAGCCTTGCTTTGCAAACTATTCCAATAACAGTTGTACTCATAAGCACAGTGAATAGTGCTTAGACTTGAATCCTTTAGTGCAGTGGTTCTCAACCTTTTTAATGCCGCGACCCCAACCGGTCATAAGTCGAGAACTAAACCGGTCGTAAGTCGAGGACTACCCAACCGGTCGTAAGTCGAGGACTTTCCCTGCCCGGGAGCGCTGCACATGCGTGGTTCCGCCCCCTGCTCCGGCCGAGGCGTAGCTGGCAAGCAGCAGAGACCGAGCAGGCCGACCACCAGCTGGCCCAGCCCAAGGGAGGTAAGGCACCCGCCGGAAAAGGGAGAAAAATGGCGGACAAAAAAAATGGCGGACAGCCTTGCTTGGCGACCCCCATGAAATGGTCGATTGACCCCCAAATGGGGTCCCGATCCACAGGTTGAGAACCACTGCTTTAGTGGCTTTACCTTATTCTGACTCCTCCTTATTTAAGGTCCAAAAGACTCAAGTTCACACTTCAGTGTGATCAAATTTTACCTGTGTTCATATGGCATTTAATCATAGCCTCAAATGCACAGAAACCCAATCCAGTAACCAAGGAAAATATGGGGGAGGAGAGGGAAACTCCATTATCACAACTTTACCAGCCATTTCCCCAGAACAGATGTTAAGTTCATTTTCAGAGATTAGTTTCTGCAAACAAGAGTTTTTGTATACGTGATGGACAGAAGGTAAGAAATCGAAACATTATCTTTGGTGTTTGAAAACTCTCTTGCACCTAGCAAGGAGCCTGTGTACAAGCTATTTTGAAATAAGCAAAGATTCATCTGAGAACTACTGCACATTATCAGTCATTCTTAATTATCTTCAGTACTAATTTTATAGAGGATCCTCTATTCCTGGCTGTTTGGAATCCATAAACTAGCCAATTACATTTAACTGTGTTATGTGAATACAACCTGTCTGTGTAGTTTATTGTTGAATCTGGATTAGCTGAAAAAACCATGATTAAGCTAATCACAGTGGACAAGTCATGTGAATGCAGCCAGAGGGATCTATTAGTAAACCAGATCCATTCATAGCTTAACATTAAGCTTGAACCAATGCCAAGACATTTAAAATATGCTATGAAATAGGCGCCAACCTATTTCAGAGTGCAACTTTTGTGGATTTACTGGGAGCATTAAAGGCGATAATAATAGCCGAGTCAGTTTGGTGCAGTTATTAAGACATCAGCTAGAAACTGGGAGATTGTGAGTTCTAGTCCTGCCTTGGGCACAAAGCCAGCTGGATGACTGTAGACCAGGCACTTTCTTTCAGCCCTAGAAATGCAAACTGCTTCTGAAAAACTTTGCCAAGAAATTACGGGGACTTGCCCAAGCAGTCTCTGAGAATTGAACAGTAATAACAGCAGCTAATGAGGATTTGAAAGAAATGGTGGAAACCTCCGCATAAAGGAAATTTGGACAGAAAAACCCTTGTAACTATTTATGTATATAAAATCATAATATTGTGGTTTTTTCGAGTCACAAGAGGGTTGCTGTGTTAAGAGTTGTTTAGTTAAGCAGCCCAAGAAACTCACCGGGATACAGAGTCACAATTCTAATAACATTAAACAATTTCTATTGTTTTCAACATATATTAAGCATGTTGTACTACCATTTTTTAATTTTTATAGGAGCTTTACCGACTCTAACATTTACACCCATTTGCCATGATTCATACTCATGGACACCGGAGCCATTGGTATGATTAGGCAAGGTCCATCATTCTTTATTTATTTTTCTTGGTTATTTTAGGTTTCAGTCTCTACACTTCCGGACACATCTATGTTCCACCTAAATTTTTGCAACATAGTTTTACAGACACAGTATTAAAACTCACCTTTGAAATACTTATAGATTTTACTGTTTTTATAGTGTTTTAGACATTTATATTGATGACTATATGTTTCACTATTTTATATAGATTTATATACGTCCATAATACCAGTTGTACAGATATAATATAAAACTACATAGTTGATTAATTTTAATTATATGTATAATCATATTGGTGTTACATTTTTATATTTTATTCTTATAGCATGTGGATTAGAATGTTCGGCACAATGGATT
Organism: Protobothrops mucrosquamatus; assembly: GCF_001527695.2. Lineage (NCBI taxonomy): Eukaryota > Metazoa > Chordata > Lepidosauria > Squamata > Viperidae > Protobothrops > Protobothrops mucrosquamatus. The sequence continues at coordinate 6,211 of NW_015386138.1, forward strand.
TTTTTAAATTTAGTATTAAAAACAAATTTTTAAAAAAGTTAATTGGACTGAGATGGACTAGAGAAATTGAATAAATAAATAAATTTTATTGGTCAATGATCAAAATGATGGAGGAGGAGGAAGAGGGCTCTAGCACTATTTCAACTCTCCATGTGCATTTTTGTGGATTTGTTTCTAACTAACAGCGGTTTTTTTCTAAAAAATAAAATAAAATAAAGCTAAAATACAAATCCAGTTAGGAAATTAAACATCAAATTCTGGATGTGACCCAGCAATGTCCTAAAGCAGGGGTACGCAACTTTGACTCTTTTATGACTCCTGGATTTCAACTCCCAGAATTCCTGAGCCAGCCATGCTTCGGAATTCTGGGAGTTGAAGTCCACGAGCCAAGGTTGCCTACCCATGTCCTAAAGTATGAAAACAAAAATCCAACATATGTACTGCAAAGGTTATCCCTCTAGGATGAAATCAGTGGCTACTCAATACAATAGACTGTGGCCTGATTATACAATTTGCAATACTTTGTAAAGTATTGTTTATGGATTAATGGGTTGAACTAGGTCGTGCAGTGTCACATTTTTCAAAGTGTGACTCCCAATTAGTTGCCAATAGTCACGCTAAATATGTATCGTATCGTAAGGAAAACTAACTTCAAAATAGTTTAGTTGCTGTGAATGAACAAATATGAAAAATCCATCTATCATTGCAGAAAAGGATAATGTTGAAATCTATGATCAAGATCATGAATTGAAAATAAATGATGTGACTGATGATCACAACTGAAAATCTAAATATTTCCTCTATTAGTCAATGTTGCTAGTGATTAATCTGGACTATGTGATTTAAATAATGCCAAAGATTTGTAATTGCAGGAATAACTACAAAGTTTCAGTTTTTGTGCAACTATGTCAGCTGTATTGTTGATAACTTAAAAAGAAAGCTGCTGTCTCTTCATTAAACAACTGATGTAAAGTGACAAATGAAGAAAGCAGTTGCCATCATTTTCATTTATTCCATTATACATTGAAATTTATACATTAGTTAAGGTCTTCAAAACTCAATCAAAAGTCAAGTAGTTCTAGCTATCCAATATTAGGTACATTATTTCTAAGCATGTTTGAGAATCAGATTTATTCTCATTTCAAAATCTCTCGTCAGCTAATCAAACTATTCCTAAATTTTGAGCAATCGTACCTAAAGCATTTAAGCAGATTTCTCCAACTTATTTCAGTTAAATGAGATTAGCTTTTATGGTTCCACAGAATTTCAGCAACCTTTGTATTTAGTATAGTATTGATGTTTAAATGTACTACACTAGGTTGACCAATACCTATGCCTGCCAACGTGTAACAGAAAATGCAATTTTCAGGGGGAATAAGTCGGTTTCTCCCAATGAATCAACCATCTGATGCAATTTTTTTATTTCAGGTAATAGGCTATAAGAAGCTGTAGCATGTATTAAAGTATCTTTTTCAGAACACAAAGACTGTTTCTTCTAAAAATATTTCAGTTCTCATCCTTAGAATAATGATAAGATACTAAGTGCCCCTCACCATTACTATATCCAGAGATCCTCACTGCCACAAAAATACCTCATCTTCATGCTACTGAAATGATGACAAGCTAGACTTGGTGACTGTGTCGAGACTTGGTGACTGTGTTTGGGTAAACCAATGCTTTTCAACACTATGCTGGAGGAGGATTCTGGGAGTTGAACTCTATTGCCCACTTTTTAAGATGCTAGGTTGAAAAACAATGTCCTGTACCAATCTACTTCCAAAGCACAAGAAAACCCTGATCACCTTCTTCATTCAATTATCTCAACAGTCCATAGTCTGCAGGTCCATAGTTAATGGAACATGCCATTTAATAAAAAGGAGATGTACAGCAGATCTATTTCATGGTAATACAATGTTCCTTTAACAGGTAAGGACTGCTCCATAAAGCCTGAACAGTCACCTTTTCTCCCAGTCCAAATGTAACCATGAAACTCCACCCCTTTCTCAACTGTTATACACAATCCTCATTGCCCTATATCCTCAAAGTCTACTCATCCACCCTCTTATTTTAGCTCCTTCCCTAACCTATGTCCTCCAGAAGGGGGGGAGAGGCCAGACTGCTATTCCCATAGTTCTCAGCCAGCACTGTAAAGGATTGTGGGATTGGGGAGCATTTAGCATCAGACAGCTGGATGTCGCTGGTTTGGGGGTTGTTTCAACTCTTCAACTCACCAAGCCCTTCATAAAGTTTCAGATTGCTTATTGACCCCCAAACATATGAAAATAATTTAATAAATACTACTTTAATAATACTATTATTAATAGTAGCAATTAATAGAGAAACCTCAGGGCCATTCTCGCCGGCAGCTGTCTATCCAAGCCTGGGTAACTCTGCCCCAACACCAGGCACCTCACCTGCAAGACTAGGCAGTGGAGACCCTAAAAGAATCAGACCTTAATCATTTATTTTATAACCCACCATAAAAATAACTCAAGGCAGCAAACATACCAAATACCCCTTCCTATTTTCCACCACTTATTGACCCCTTGTTTCATGATAGTATTTACGATCCCTCATATCGACCCCTTCATGCTGGAGAAGACTCCTGCGAGTCCCCAGGACTGCAAGGCGATCCAACCGGTCAGTCCTAGAGGAGATCAACCCCGACTGCTCTTTAGAAGGCCAGATCCTGAAGTTGAAACTCAAGGACTTTGGCCACCTAATGAGAAGGAAGGACTCAGTGGAGAAGAGCCTGATGCTGGGAAAGATGGAGGGCAAGAGAAGAAGGGGACGACAGAGAATGAGGTGGCTGGATGGAGTCCCTGAAGCAGGAGGCGTGAGCTTAAAGGGACTCCAGAAGATGGTAGAGGACAGGAAGGCCTGGAGGAACGTTGTCCATGGGGTCGCGATGGGTCGGACACGACTTCGCAACTAACAACAACAACAACAAATATCGACCCCATTACTAACCCCCCAGCCTCTTTGGACTCTCAAGTCATTTGCAGACCTTTTGGACAGTCCTTTCTGATGGTTGATATTGACTCTTCTGGGATCCCCGGTTGAAGCTGAACAGCCCAATCCTGCCTCCGTTCTGAAGAGCAGCCAAGACACGAAGGCTAATCCAGGGGTAGGCAACCTTGGCTCTTTTATGACTCGTGGACTTCAACTCCCAGAATTCCTGAGCCAGCACAGCTGGCTCAGGAATTCTGGGAGTTGAAGTCCACGAGTCATAAAAGAGCCAAGGTTGCCTACCCCCTGTGCTTAGGAGAAGCCAGGGGGTCTCCAAGGGGTCCCTCGCCCTCTCGCGCTTTCCGGGGAGCA
>NW_015386138.1:9638-13868 GCF_001527695.2 Protobothrops mucrosquamatus
AGCCCAACCCGGCCTTTCGTCCAGCTGCGGGCTCCGGAGGTGGCCAAGCAGGCGGAAATTGCGTGGCCGCCCGCAGCCCAGCTCGCCCGCTGCTCCGCCGCTGACCGACTGAGGGACCCGAAGGAGCCCAGCTCTGAGGAGAGCGGTCTTCGGCGTTTTGAGGGCGCGCGCATGCGCCACCGCACTCTTTTTTTTTTTTTTTCCCCCGCTCGTTCCGGAAACCCCTCCCTTCTCGACTCTTTGGTTAGCAGCTGCTCTTCAGCCTTCCTGCGTGCCTGCGGGAGGAGAAGAGGGGGAGGGTCTATTACGCCTCACAAAAAAACCGGGTAGCACGCACGCGTACTTTTAAGTTCTGTTCCGGCCGCCGGAAGTCCCTCCTCGACGTCAGACTTCTGCTCTCTCTACAATTCCTTCCTCCCGCGCAAGTTCGCGCTTCGCTCGCTTGAGCTCACTGCGCACGCGCGAGTCTGTTGCTGGGCCGCTCCTCCAAGAGCGACGAAGGGGCGGGGCTCCTAGCAAAGGAGGATGAAGCGGGCTCTTTTTTTTTTTTTTTTTAAATCATTTTGTTGGCGAGTGATCCAGGGGTTGAGAGTTCCGAGTTCGAATCTAGGGTGCTCTTGAATTATTTACTCATGACCAGCAATATCAAAGGTTAAAATAATGAACAGTGGGTTTAACTAACATTGGCTTCTCTAATCCTAGCTGCCTCTGCGAGAATTAATAATAATAATAATAATAATAATAATAATAATAATGATGATGATGATGATGATGATGATAATGATTATTATTATTATTATTATTATTATTATTATTATTATTATTATAATAAAAAGTTGGAAGGGACCTTGGAGGTCATCTAGTCCAACCCCCTGCTCACGCAGGAAATCCTACACCATTTTGGACAAATGGCCGTCCAGTCTCTTCTTAAAAACTTCCAGTGTTGGAGCATTGACCGCTTCTGGAGGCAGGTTGTTCCACTGGTTAATTGTTCTAACTGTCAGAAAATTTGAATTGTACAACCGGAATTGCTTCTCTTTTTCTCACCATAGCTGGATGGAACAAGCCAATTTAACACATTGCACGAACCAAATAATAATAATATAATAATAATACAGTTGGAAGGGACCTTGGAGGTCATCGAGTCCAACCCCCTGCTCAGGCAGGAAACCCTACACCATATACAGTACAGTACATGTACAAATGTACAGTAGTTTGCTGTACCTTCCCTTCCAACCTCAATTCAGGGGTTTTTTTTTGTAATATCAGTGACTGGGATGGCCATCGGAGTACTGATCAAATCTGCAGATTAAGGGAAAAGAGATGAGAGATTTAACTCTGGAAGTTGGAAATAACAATCAAAGCCATTCTGGAAAGAGGAATGGGCCGAAAGCATCAGAATAAAATTAAGAGACAAATCTAAAGCTTTAGGAAGCAAAAATGAAATGCATAGGTGTATTTTTTTCCTAATGTTAAAGAAGTTGACATTGAATCATAGAATGGAAAGATTGAAGAAGTTTTGGAGATGCTGTTTTGGTGTTTCTTAAACTTTTTCCTCCCTGGACCCCTTCCCATTTTAAAAAAAATTATGGAAGACTCCAACAAAAGAGCTTTTTTTGTATAGGTTGCCTGTTCACCGCCCTGAGTCCCGCAAGGGAGATAGGGCGGTATATAAATTTAATAAATAAATAAATAAATTTATTGATATTTACTGTATTAAAAATTAAAATCGATGCATTCATAGAATACCGAATGGTGTAAAAATCACATTATTAAACCCATTGTTTATGAACATATTCTTCATGGAAAACCCATTTTTTTTAACAAATAAAAAAACAGCATCCCCTGGATGGTATTCTTTTAACAATTTATACCATTGAGTTCTTCCTCTCTGACTTGGTTGTTTCCTTGCAGATGTTTTATTACCCAACTACGGTAGGTAACATCATCAGTGCAAGTCAGTGTGAGGTTTATATGCAGTAGTTTGCCCTGCTAATTTTTTTGGGGGGGGAAGTATTTTATTATTTATATCCCACCTTTATTATTTCTACAAATAACTCAAGGTGGTGAATATTTCTAAAATACTTTCCTCCTCCCTATTTTGTCCACAACAACCTTGTGAAGTGGGCTGGGCTGGGCTGGGCTGGCCTAGCTAGGCTAGAATAGAATAGACCTTAGAGGTCTTCTAGTCCAACCCCCTGCTCAGGCAGGAAACCCTATACCAGGGGTCTTCAAACTTGGCCCTTTTATGACTTGTGGACTTCAACTCCCAGAATTCCTCAGCCAGGCATGGTGGCTGAGGAATTCTGGGAGTTGAAGTCCACAGGTCATAAAAGGGCCAAGTTTGAAGGCCCCTGCCCTATACCATTTCAGACAAACGATTGATCAATGTCTTCTTTAAAACTTCCAGTGTTGGAGCATTCACAACTTCTGGAGGCAAGTTGTTCCACCGTTTGTTCTCACTGTCAGGAAATTTCTCCTTAGTTCTAGGTTGCTTCTCTCCTTGATTAGCTTCCATCCTTTGCTTCTTGTTCTGCCTTCAGGTGCTTTGGAGAATAGCTTGACCCTCCCTCTTCTTTGTGGCTGAGCGATAAGGACTGCCCAAAGTCAGCTAGCTAGCTTTCATCCCTAAGGTAGGAGTTCAAACTCACAATCTCCTGGTTTCTAGCCTACTGCTTTAACAACTAAAATTGTATGCTCTTGGTAGGAAACTACCGAGAATATCATACTCCTGAAAATTCACCTTGCTGGTTTTTGCCCAATCTTCTAGCTCCGTGATAGCGAACCTATGGCACGCCTTCAGCTGGGTTTTATAAACCTTTTTGCTTTAGGCCTCCGCCATGTGCAAAAAAAAAAAGGTTCAATCAATTTCAACTTCTCGCGGGGAAAAAAAGATCTCGCAAAGTTGGAATTGATTGAACTTTTTAGTCCCACCCAGTCTGCTGTTACCACCGCAGCCATGCCCACTCAATGGGCCACACCCACCCAATGGGCCATGCCCACCTGGCACCCGACAATACATAAGTGGGTTTTGGGTTGCAGTTTGGGCACTCGGTCTCTAAAAGGTTCGCCATCACTGTTCTAGCTTGTCAAAGATTCTCTTGAATCTTCCGATTGTTTTGTAAAGGGTTGCTATTCTTTGGAGTAATATTGGGTTACCAACTATGAGTAAGAGTGGGTGCAAAACTAAATAGAGTTGTCTATTTAATATTAACATTAATTAGCATTAACAGAAAGGACAATGTCCAAATTACAGGAGTTATGAGTTCCATTTTATTCTGCTTTGGTCAGACTCTGCTCTATTACCCTCCCTTCTGGGCACTGTATTTTAAGAGCAACTATTCGGAGAAATTGGAACAGATTGAGAAAGGGGAAATTACACGATCAGGGCCTAGAAACCAGGCACTAGGAGCGGTGATACAAGGAAATAGGAATGTTAGCCTTTAGAAGAAAAATGATAGCATTCTTGAAATACTTGAAAAGGCATCAAACAAGAACGCAAGAAGTCCTATTGTGTTTTATCCAGAGTGCATGACCCAAAATAATAAGATTTTAAGTTTCAGGAAAATCCCAACAGAACGTTTGAAGAAGCTTCTTACGGGTAAGAATGGGGCATGGAGAATTGGATAGACTCTCAAACAGAAACTAAGATAGTCATCTGTCTGGGACAGATTTTAAAATTGCTGAGGTGCAGAAACAATGCTGTACAACAATAAAATAATATTCTTGGAATCCTGCAATCTTTCTTTCTTGACTTGACCTACCTTAAACAGTTTGATATCAGTCTTGAAACCCTTTTATTGCTTTTCAGAATATTACATCATAGGTTTTTTTTAATGCTATCTTAGTTTTTAAAATGTCCATATGCTGCATCTCTTCTATTTAGATTGTTTTCTTGCATTGGCTCAATACACTGATGTGTTTCAGAGAAAACAAATTTTCTGAGAAGGATCAAATAAGGAAGGAGGAAGGAAAGATTTTTCACTGGAAATAACAAAACTTTATAGTACCAACTCATTTTCTCTTCTTCGGGTTGCAATCATTCTAGAACAGGGGTCTTCAAACCTGGCCCTTTTATGACTTGTGGACTTCAATTCCCACAATTTCTGAACCAATCGTCACCAAGGTGCTCCACCTCATGTACTATGAGACTATAACTCCCAGCCAGTACAAAGCTTCTGCCAATTGCAATCCTAGCATATCTAAAAGATGGATGGAATAACTGTCCTA
>NW_015386138.1:14174-16346 GCF_001527695.2 Protobothrops mucrosquamatus
GGTTGCAATCATTCTAGAACAGGGGTCTTCAAACCTGGCCCTTTTATGACTTGTGGACTTCAATTCCCACAATTTCTGAACCAATCGTCACCAAGGTGCTCCACCTCATGTACTATGAGACTATAACTCCCAGCCAGTACAAAGCTTCTGCCAATTGCAATCCTAGCATATCTAAAAGATGGATGGAATAACTGTCCTAGAAGAAAGTTAAAACAAAATAAAACTAACCTGCCAGTTTTGCAATATAGCAGTTTCCTCCCTTTGTTACGTCCTGTTTCACCCCCTTATTGTTGCATTTCTGATGGTTATAGAAAGATATGCTATTATTATTATTATTATTATTATTATTATTATTATTATTATTAAAAATCAAATTAAGCCCACAGTTTACTATTGTCGATCAAGGTTATGCAGCAACAGTTTAAACCCACTTAATAAAACAACACATGCAATGCTCAATTTCAAATAAACACAAACACGCACACAAATCAAGGCTACACAGGCAGATGTGTTTTGTGAACATTTTGTATTTACACATCCACGCTTCCTTGTAACAGGTTAAAAAAAAACTGTTTTGAACACAGACTAGAATTGCCGTCAGTTTAAAACTTTCACAATTATTTAGAAGTGCAAAATTACATGCGCATGTGTGATACGGGTTTTGTTTCTTTTTATTATTATTATTATTATTATTGCTGTTCTGCTGCGTGGCTCTCACCAGAGAGAACCAGCACAACAAGTTTGCACTGGGCTGCCAAGATGCTTTTAACACTTGAATAAAAGGGAGGGACGGAGGGAGAGGAAGAAGAAGAAAAAAAAAAGTACTGGAAGTTGCATCTTTTCTACAACTTCAGCATTTTATGGACAGTGGTTGTTTCGTTGGTCCCAAAATGGTTAAGGAGAAAACAAAGAAGCAAAAAGGAAAAAAGAAAAAGAAAGGATCAGTAACTTTTCTTTTGAGAACAATCTTTAGGAGGGGAAAAATAAAACATTTTGTACAATTTTCAACAGATGGGGGGGGGGAAAAAACTGCTATTTCAGACAAAAGCTCCTGGCGCCGTTTAAAGATGTAGAACCAGACCTCAGAAAGGCATTTGCACCCAATTACGGATATTTGGACCAGAACGCAAAAGTACTGGGGAAGGTTCTGAAGCAGCCACCAAATGGGGGAAAAATAAATCCCTATACTTCTACTTAAAACTTCTCAAGTGATTTTTTCCCTAGCTCAGGAATGGGGGGGGGGAACTACTCGCTTTCCAGGTATTGCTGGCTTCCAACTGTCATAATCCCCACCCAGCGTAGATTATGGGGTTGAGATGATGTACACTGGAATCCAGCAACACCTAGGTGGAGGTGCGTTCTCCGAGCGTGTGGGTTGGTTTCCGAACATTTCGTTACCAGGCTAGGTAACCTCTTCAGTGGAGTTTGGGGAACGTCAGTGTTGGTGTGGGTGGTTTTCCCAGTTGCAGTGTATGGCTGTGAAAGTTGGACTGTAAGAAAGGCTGAGCGCCAAAGAATGGAGGCCTTTGAACTCGGGTGCTGGAGAAGACTCCTGCGAGTCCCCTGGACTGCAAGGCGATCAAACCGGTCAGTCCTAGAGGAGATCAACCCCGACCGCTCTTTAGAAGGCCAGATCCTGAAGTTGAAACTCAAGTACTTTGACTAATGAGAAGGCAGGACTCACTGGAGAAGAGCCTAATGCTGGGAAAGATGGAGGGCAGTAGAAGAAGGGGACGACAGAGAATGAGGTGGCTGGAGGGAGTCACTGAAGCAGGAGGCGTGAGCTTAAATGGACTCCAGAAGGGGACAGGAAGACCTGGAGGAACGTTGTCCATGGGGTCGCGATGGGTCGGACACAACTTCCCAACTAACAACAACAAGTGTTGGTGTTCTTCTACTTAGAAGGGCTTTGTGTGGCCAGTAGGTGGAAGTGTGATGGAGCCACACGAACCCCTTTTAAGCAGAACACCGGCATTCCCAAAATTCCGCCAAAGACGTTACCTAGCCTGGTAACGAAACTTTCAGAAAGCAACCCGTAAGCTCAGAGAACGCATCTCCACCCTCCACCTCCACCCGAGCCACAGATATTTACCACTATCACAAACCTAGATCAGTGTTTCTCAACCTCGGCAACTTGAAGAGATACGGTCTTAATCTCCCAGAATTCCCCAG
>NW_015386138.1:19277-21055 GCF_001527695.2 Protobothrops mucrosquamatus
GGGAAGGAGAGGAGATGAAGGCCTAAAAACAAAATCTGACACTGAACTTGGAAGTTGGAAGCACACAGTCCACAAGTCTCGCCCCACAAAGGGCGGGGGTGTGTGTGACAAACACTACAAGAGAGTCGCACAGCTCTACGGCAGAGGTGGGATCTTACGCTGTGGCTGATGTTGCAAGCTCACTTTGGCATTCCAAAGATAAAACTCTGAAGCGACAATGTGATTTGGAGACAACTTATGGCACAGGCTTCCTTCTGAGCTAAAACTGCCAAAGTCAGATTGCAAAGGGCCAGCACGGGCCAGGAGATTTCCTATCTTTCCTATTCAAGATGTTTGTGGCAGGAAAGAAAACAGGAATTCACAGCCATGGGCAAAAGGGCTGGTTTGTTTTATCCCTAGAAAATCAGGAGCCATTTCCACAGACAATATCAAAGTGCGTTTTAATGTTCTGATCTCAAAGGAAGCTGGAGAAGCAAGGCTTGGTTTAGGTCCATCTTTCCTGTCATGCTAGATAGAAAATCAGCAGAAGGCTTGGGAGACATTGGAGTTACACAACTGCAATAGATGAAATCACAATTCCTTTACTACACGACACAAAGATTCTGGAGTGGCTGGGCCGTTCCTGGGAAACTCAGCCACCGGTAAATCTTCTTTGATTATAATTCCAATTTGAGCTTTTGTGGTGAGCTGTAAAAAATATTCCCAAATGTTGTCGAGAGATTAAAGGAGGAAGATGATGTAAACACTGAGCATTGGAGTGTACGTTTTGGCAATAGACTCGGCATCGTAGAAAAATACTTGATAATAAAAAATTTCATCCATATATTAAAAAAAATCAGGACATGAATTGATAGCAGAGTTCTTTTTTTTTTTTTGTGCTTGCAGGGCAGACAAAAACATTCTTCCTTTTACACACACCCTGTTCATCAGAAACGCAGTGTTCTTTAAATTAAAAAAGGAGAGGGGGAAAAAAATTTCACCACACAAAAAAACACATCAGAAGCAATTTAACCAATTGCAATTCATCTCATTTTTTTGTGTTTTTTGTTTTGAAAAAAAAAAGAGCAGGTTTTATCATCAGCAGTTCTCCAAATTTCTATGTCAGGATAAAAGTGCACAGAATTTTTAATCCACCACAAGGCTGTGAGCTAACATGAAATGGTATGCTTGGTGAACATCAACAAAAACCCAAAACCCAGACATTTTCAAGCTAGAGATCCGGACCACACCGAGTCAAATCAAGAGCATTGTTGGTTTCCTTTCTTTCTTCTTTTTTTTTTTCTTTTCAGTTTGAAAGGTGAAAAAAAAAATGCCAACGTTTTTGCAGCATTGCGGTAAGGCACTCGCCCACGGTGTGTTTGTGCCGCGTTAAAAGGGTTAGCAGCCAACTCACTTTTTAAACAGACGGAAGACAAATTTCTCTTTGTGGTAAGTGCTGCGGGTACCTTACACCATTATTAAACAGAAAAGGGAGGGGGGAAAAATTCATTTCTTCTGTGGAGGAGGGGGGGGTAAGAGTGTTAAAATTCATCTATAAACTACTGGCTTCTCGTCTTCTTCTTCTTCTTCGCCAATTAAAGCATTTTGTATCCTAAAATATTAGTTTTTATAAATCTAGTCATCTGTTTTAAGGCTCTACAAGTTTCCCTCCCCCCCCTCCACCCGACCCTGAACCAATAAGAAACAGCATTTTTTGATTTGGGGCATTAAAGAACTGGAATTCTTCTCATTTCACAGTCAGAAGTCTACTATTGCGTCTCCTGCCCACCATCCCAGCG
>NW_015386138.1:21155-34883 GCF_001527695.2 Protobothrops mucrosquamatus
CCCCCCCCCCCGGTGACATATGGACTCTATTTTCTATTGCATATTTCTTAGCCCACCAGTTTGGGTTGAGTTTCCAACCGTAAGAGTTCAAGCGATGACAATTCTCTTTCCAAATATTGTGGGGTTTTTTTTTTTCCTTTCTTCTTCAAAGTTTGTCATCCTTACACAAGTTCACCGTCAGGGTTACAAGTGCAAGCGGAGCAAAACCGCACACATACACACCCGGCGCTCACAAAGACCCACAGCACTCAAGTCACATTTTCCAAAGTCTTGTTTTTTTCACCTCGTCCCCCTCAAAAAATCAGCCACACACAAACGCTCTGCTTTTTGACTCCTCTAATTTCCAAACACTGTTAAAATAAAATAAAAATAATAATTTGGTTAAACGGTCGGAAAGAGGGCCGGGGGGGGGGGCGGAATTAAAAACACAACGTCCTGCGGGTGGCTGTTTGAAAGCCTGTAAAAATAAAACTTTTTATATATATATATATATAAAAAAAGAGAAATATTCAAGATATGAATGAGAACCCACCTGTTCAAATCTGCATTGCTGGACTGGGTTTCAGGTTACAGATAATCCTCCACTTGCTAAGCAAGACAGTGGCTAAGAAGTTGACTAATTTTGCAACCTGTCTCGGGGCAGTTGGTAAGCGAATCGCTGCGGTCCTTAAATGAATCGTGCGGCCGTTAAGGGAATCCCGGCTCCCCCCCAATCCGGAAAGTCGCAAAAGGGGATCACGTGACACCCCCGGGATGCCGCGACCGTCATAAAGAGGGGTCAGTTGCTAAGTGTCTCAATTTTGATCCAGTGACAGTGGGAGGGCTGCAACTGTCGTAAGGGTGAAAACTGGTCATAAGTTATTTTTTTTCAGTGCCGTTGTCATTAAATGAATTGTTGTAAGTTGAGGACTAGCTGTATTGCTTGTCCTGAAGCTTTGGTCTTTCTTTTTCTTTCTTTCCTTCCTTCCTTCTGACACTCCTTCCTTCCTACTCCTTTCTTCCCCTCTCCCTCTCTCCTTTCTTCTCCATTTTCTTCTTCCTTCCTTCCTTCCGACACTTCCTCCCTCCCTCCCTCCTTTCCTTCCTTCCGACACTCCTTCCTTCCTTCCAACATTATTTCCTTCCTATACTTACTTCCTTCTGACACTTTCCTTCTTTCTTTCTTTCTTTCTTTCTTTCTTTCTTTCTTTCTTTCTTTCTTTCTTTCCTTTCTTTCCTTTCTTTCTTTTTCTTTCTTTCTCTCTTTCTTTTTTCTTCCTTTTTTTTCTTTTCTTTCATTCTTTTTCTTTCCTTCCCTGTTTCTTTCTTTCTTTCTTTCTTTTTCTTTTACTTCCTTCCTTTCTTTTTCTTTTCTTTCTTTCTCTTTTTCCTTCCTTCCCTGTTTCTCTCTTTCTTCCTTTCTTTCTTTCTCTTTCTTTTCGTTCTTTCTTTCTTTTCTTTCCTTCCTTCCTTCCCTCTTTTCTTTCTTTCTTTCTTTCTTTCTTTCTTTCTTTCTTTCTTTCTTTCTTTCTTTCTTTCTTTCTTTCTTTTTTCTTCCTTCCTTTCTTTTTCTTTTCTTTCATTCTTTTTCTTTCCTTCCCTGTTTTTCTTTCTTTCTTTCTTTCTTTCTTTCTTTTTCTTCCTTCTTTTCTTTCTTTCTCTTTTTCCTTCCTTCCTTCCCTGTTTCTTTCTTTCTTTCTTTCTTTTTCTTTTCGTTCTTTCTTTTCTTTCCTTCCTTCCTTCCCTCTTTCCTTCCTTCCCTCTTTCCTTCCTTCCTTCCTTCCTTCCTTTCCTGCCTTCCTTCCTTCCTTCCTTCCTTCCTTCCTTCCTTCCTTCCTTCCTTCCTTCCTTCCTTCCTTCCTTCCTTCCTTCTTTCTTTCTTTCTTTCCCACCCATCACGTAGCAAACAACTCGGGAATGTGTGAATTTATAGTGAGTGCCTCCCCGGTACTGAAGGATAGAAACGGCAAGGTGAGAAATCCGAAACTTGAGAGGATGCTGAATTCCGCAGCCGATTCTGCAACTGGGCCAGGACTAATTTGGGGTGCAGCTCAGTGGTTGGACGGGTTCAGCCAGCGGCTTTGATGGGAGAGGAGAAGGCAGGGAGGGGAAGAAAAATTAGCAGAGGCTTTTTCTGATGGGGAGTGTGGATCTCCAGACGCCAAGCGAAAGCCACGGAAATGGGCCTGGGAAGTTTGCTAGCTGCAGTCATGGGAAACCATTCCCCCCCACCCCCTTTGCTTTTTTCCCTTCTAGGAAGGAAATTTAACGGCCAAAATGAGCCTGGTTTGACAGTAACGATGCATTAAACAGATTTATAACTGAGATAAGAGTGAGCTAAAAGTGAGCTAAAAGTGAAAAGGGAAGCTGAGGTGAATCCTTCTAGTATTACCATACAGAGAAGACTGTTTAAGATGGGTGGACTTCAACTCCCAGAATTCCCTAGCCAGCATGGCTGACTGGAGAATGCTGGAAGTTGAAGTCCACCCATTTTAAAACATGCTAACTGGGAATTCTGGGAGCTGCTCCTCATTTTAAAGCATGGCTGGCTGGGGGATTCTGGGAGTGGAAGTCCACCCCTCTTAAAGTAGGCTGGCTGGGGAATTCTGGGAGTTGAAGTCTACCCATATTAAAGCATGTTGGCTGGGGGATTCTGGGAGTAGAAGTCCACCCCTCTTAATGCTTCCAAAGTTGGGAGACACTGCTTCAGAGTTGGATAATAATAATAATAATAATAATAATAATAATAATGATGATGATGATGATGATGATGATGATGATGATGATGATGATGGAAGGGACCTTGAAGGTCATCTAGTCCAACCCCCTGCTCAGGCAGGAAACCCTACACCATTTCAGACAAATGGCTGTCCAGTCTTTTCTTAAAAACTTCCAGTGTTGGAGCATTCACAGCTTCTGGGGACAGGTTGTTAATAATAATAATAAAGTTGGAAGGGACCTTGGAGGTCATCGAGTCCAACCCCCTGCTCAGGCAGGAAACCCTATACCATTTCAGACAAATGGCTGTCCAGTCTTTTCTTAAAAACCTCCAGTATTGGAGCATTCTCCGCTTCTGGAGGCAGGTTGTTAATAATAATAATAATAAAGTTGGAAGGGACCTTGGAGGTCATCTAGTCCAACCCCCTGCTCAGGCAGGAAACCCTATACCCATTTCAGACAAATGGCTATCCGGTCTCTTCTTAAAAACTTCCAGTGTTGGGAGCATTCACAGCTTCATTCCTTTAACATTTTATTAAGCCAAGTCCACGAGAAAACAGCAAACTCCTTTTATTTTTGTATTTATTTAATTTGTGTGCTGTCCAACTCTGGTAACGACGGGCAGCTCCCAACATTAAATAAATAATAAAAAAAGTTATACTGTCTGGAGATGTCCCCCAAACTGGGAAAGCGTGCACCTGTTCAATATCTGCTGTGGCATTTAAGATTTATTTTTTTTTTGTCACCTTCTTCCTTTCATCTGATTAATCTGTTCTCTGGTTTCAGAGCCGATAACCACACTGTGCGATAAGCCACCGACACACCAAACCCATGGCTCACCCAGGCTCTGTAGCTGTTCCTTTGACTTTTGTGACTCCCCCACCCCCACCCCACATGCTTGAGACTCAAAAATTAAGTCAGCCTGAGATAAGCTAAGCCTGCGCTTGACCTGGCTAAGAGCGGCCGGGTCGAAAGAGTCTTATGGGAGCAATTCACGGGAAGACCAGATAGGGCAAATGCTCTGTAGGTTTTTAATTCCTACCCTTTGCCGCGAGAAAGATCTGCAGACAACCAGCCAGGAGGAGGGGGCTGGAGTTGATGACCTCACAGGCCCCCATCCAGTGGCTTATTTATTTTATTTATTTAGCGTATGGCATCTACAGAGGTCAGGCCATCACTGATGTGCAACACTAATAAAACACATTATACATACAAAAACAAATATAACTTTATACAGTATGTAGTGTGTGTAAATATACATATATGTATACATATACATACATATGTATCTATGTATCTATATATCTATATCTATCTGTATCTATCTGTATCTATATCTATATCTATATATCTATCCATCTAATCTATCTCCCATCCATCCATCCATCTCCCATCTATCTATCTGTCTGCCTTTCCGTCCGTCCGTCCGTCCGTCCGTCCATCCGTCCCTCTATCTATCTATCTATCTATCTATCTATCTATCTATCTATCTATCTATCTATCTATCTATCTATCTATCTATCTATCATCTATCTATCTATCTATCTATCTATCTATCTATCTATCTATCTATCTATCTATCTATCTAAATCTCCCATCCATCCATCCATCCATCCATCCATCTATCTAATCTTTCTCCCATCCACCTATCTATCTATCCATCCATTCATCCATCCATCCAATCTATCTCCCATCCATCCATCTCCCATCTATCTATCTATCTATCTATCTATCTATCTATCTATCTATCTATCTATCTATCTATCTATCTATCTATCTATCTCAATCTCCCATCCATCCATCCATCCTTCTCTCTCTCTAATCTTTCTCCCATCCATCCATCCATCCATCTCCCATCCACCTATCTATCTATCTATCTATCTATCTATCTATCTATCTATCTATCTATCTATCTATCTATCTATCTATCTATCTATCTATCTATCTATCTATCTATCTATCTATCTATCTATCCATCTATCCATCCATCCATCCATCCATCCATCCATCCATCCATCCATCCTGGCTAAGGAATTCTGGGGAATGAAGCCCATCCATCTTCAAATCACCAAGCTTGAGAAGCACTGGGAGAGATGCTATAATAATTGGATATCTAAGGAAGCCAACATTATTATTCTCATTATTATTCTAATGAGACGCACACACAACCCTGAAGCCTCCCTCACAAAACCACAGCTGTGTAAGGAGAACACGGAATGCTTTTCCATCACCAGCTCTCTGGAAATTCGGGACTCGTGTTCCAATCCAGCTCCACCCTCCGGATTAAACGCCAGTAGGGCTGAAGGAAGCCTTGTAAAACAAGAGGCCTCCTTCACAGACGCATCATTCAGTGGCCAGGTCTGCCCAAAGCCAACGTCGTGTGTTTGCGTGCGTGCGTGCGTGCGTGCGTCGATGACCGGATCAATAATTGATCAATTAATTGATGCCAAGACAAACGAGATAAAAGAGGGATGTTAATAATTTAAGCCTGTACAGAGTAAAGTGCCTGGGAAGAAGAGTTGGGTTGGGAGAGAAGAGGATTGTGTTTGTGTTCTGCCCAGCTGTAACAACTGCAGGAAAACAGATGAAAAACTAAGAAAAGGGGTTTGTGTGTTGTTGTCGTCTCCCTCCCCACCCAGCCCCTGAGAACCTGGGAATTTGCAGTGTTCCCAGATGTGTGTTTGTCATTTCCTCTCTGGGCTTCGCCCCAGAGTATCCTTTGCACAAGTCGGATTATTCCCTGGTAAACGGATCCGATCCCGTGTGCTGTTGCCTCCGAAGGAACCGGTTACAGATGCCCACGTCTCTCTAGCCAGCAAGCTTGCTTTTCCAACAAGCGTGGCTTCTGTTTTTCCGCCTCTTGCTTAGGAAAATTGAAAATTTCGGTTGCTTTTATCCAGCAGTTTGCTTTCCCTGGAAATGTGGCTTCTGTTTTTCTGCCTCATACTCAGAAAGGTTTTAGAGTTTAATAATAATAATAACAACAACAACAACAAAACAACAACAAAGTTGGAAGGGACCTTGGAGGTCATCTAGTCCAACCCCCTGCTCAGGCAGGAAACCCTATACCCTTTCAGAGAAATGGCTGTCCAGTCTCTGTTGCATTTCACCAGCAGGTTATTTTCCTGGAAATGCGGCTTCTGTTTTTCCACCTCTTCCTCCGGAAGGTTTTGTAATTTTTGTTGCAATTCGCCAACAGGTCATTTTCCTGGAAATGTGGCTTCTGTTTTTCTGCCTCTTGCTCCGGAAGGTTTTAGAGTTTCTGTTGCATTTCACCAGCAGGTCATTTTCCTGGAAATGTGGCTTCTGTTTTTCTGCTTCTTGAGGAGTCCTTGGTGCCCTCTGAACTTGTTGGTTTTCTTGTAGACGTTTCAATACCCAAACTAGGTAACATCATCCGTGCTCATCCTAGCACGGATGATGTTACCTAGTTGGGTTATGAAACGTCTGCTAGAAAACAAATAAACTTCAGACGGCACCAAGGGCTCATTTCAACCCTGACCCACAAAAAGTCTCCTTTTTTGGCGGTTTCTGCCTCTTGGCCAGGAAAATTGAGAATTTCTGTTGCGTTTCGCCAGCGGCATGCTTCTCCTGGAAATGTGGCTTCTGTTTTTCTGCCTCTTGCTCAGGAAGGTTGAGAATTTCTGTAATAATAATAATAATAATAATAATAATAATAATAGTAGTAGTAGTAGTAGTAGTAGTAGTAAAAAGTTGGAAGGGACCTTGGAGGTCATGTAGTCCAACCCCCTGCTCAGGTAGGAAAGCCTATACCATTTCAGACAAATGGCTGTCCAGTCTCTTCTTAAAAACCTCTAGTGTTGGAGCATTCACAGCTTCTGGAGGCAAGGAGTTCCACTGGTTAATTGTTCTAATAGTCAGAAATTTCTCCTTAGTTCTAGGTTGCTTCTCTCCTTGATGAATTTCCACCCGTTGCTTCTTGTCCTGCCTTCAGGCGCTTTGGAGAATAGCTTGACTCCCTCTTCTTTGGGGCAGCCCCTGAGATATTGGAAGACTGCTATCATGTCCCCCCTCGTCTTTCTCTTCATTAAACTGGACATCCCCAATTCCAGCAACCGTTCCTTATATGTTTTAGCCTCCAGTCCCCTGATCATCTTTGTTGCTCTTCTCTGCACTTTTTCTAGAGTCTCAGCATCTTTTTTACATCGTGGTGACCAAAACTGGATGCCGTATTCCAAGTGTGGCCTTACCAAGGCCTTGTAAAGTGGTATTAATACTTCACGTGATCTCAATTCTATCCCTCTGTTAATGCAGCCCAGCACTGCTATCCTGTCCCCCCTCGTCCTTCTCTTCATTAAACTAATAATAATAATAATAATAATAATAATGATGATGATGATGATGATGATGATGATGATGATGATGATAATGAGAAAGTCATAGAAAATGATAAAATTAAACTGCTCTGGGACTTGAGAATTCAAACAGACAAGCACCTGCAACATAATACCCCGGACTTAACAATTGTCGATAAGAAAGATAAAAAAAGTCTGCATAGTGGACGTGGCAGTGCCCGGAAACAGCAGAAGAGACGAGAAAGAACTGGAGAAGATAACAAAATACAAAGACCTACAAATAGAAATAGAAAGACTGGGGCAAAGGCAAGCAAGGGTAGTACCAATAGTAATAGGCGCCTTGGGTGCAATCCCAAAACAACTGGAGCACCACTTGAACACCATCATCGGCATTGACAAATTTGCCATCAGTCAATTGCAAAAGGCGGCCTTACTAGGAACTGCTTCCATCCTGCGACGATATCTGTGATACCATCAAACATCCACATCTGTCTATCCCAGGTCCTTGGTAAGGACTCAATAGGTAGACAAAATGCCAAATGCAGTCTGAACATCTGGCTGACTGTGCGATGATCAATAATAATAATAATAATAATAATAATAATAATAATAATAATAATAATAATAATAATAATAATAATAATAATAATAATAATAATAATAATAGTAGTAGTAGTAGTAGTAATAATAATAATAATAATAATAATGTTGGAAGGGACCTTGGAGGTCATCTAGTCCAACCCCTTGCTTAACGGCACCGCTTAGCAATAGAAATTGTGGTCCCAATTGTGACTGTAAGTCGAGGACTTTCTGTAGTGTGACCAACCCCAACTTGGCAACTTCACAACAGAAGAAATGCAAGAAAACCCCCATTACTGAAAGAAACTTAGAAAAGTTCATTTTTTTCTCCAGTTCGATTTATTGAACGTTTAAGAAGTTACAGCAAATGGATCTGCGCTGCTCCAGAGTTGCAGAAGTGTATTTCCAACAATCACTTCTATACATATATTTAATATAAAGCCTGTCTTTTTTTTTTCTCCAGTTGCCCCAAAAACAAACCTGGAGGGGGGGGGGTTAAAAAGCAAGGATTCCCCTCTTTAATGCATGTTTTTTTTCTACTCTGTGGGTGATAAAGTTGGAAAATATTATTCTAAAAAAGAGCAATTCTTTCGGCTTGGCTGCCTTTACGGGCTGGTGGGGTTTTGCAAAACTGGCCTGACATTTCCAGGGTTGCTTGGGTGATGCAAAGCCCGTGGTGGACCTTTGAAAGGTTTAAGTTCTCGGGGGGGGGGGGGAAAGAGCTTAATGCGAGCTGGGAGACACCCCCTTGCACCCCCATTTGCAAGCCAACGAGCCTGTCCTCAATTTGGATAAAAAGTGGAATGAATTGGAAGGAGAGAGAGAGAGAGAAAACCGGATTTAAAAATCTTTCTTTTCAAGCTGGGTCCGTGTTTGGCTGCTTGCAATTTTGTGGGGGTGGTGGGGGGTGTTCCCATGGAAATTTGGGGTGCAAAGGAAGCACGCCACGGTCCTTGAATAGGGCTGGCAAGCTCGGCGGAGATGCTGTGGGAAAAAAAAGCATCTTTACCCCCCCCCAACCTCCGTAAAAATGTTTGTAATTCAGAAGTTGTTTTTTTTCTCTCTTTTGCTGCTAAGGACCCCACCCTAACCCAGTTTAAGTGCCATTTAGCCAAATGGGGGGAAGGCCTGGAGCAGCTGGGCCATTAACCACTTTTCTGAGGTGACCCTTGTATTCTTCTCCCTCTTTCTTCCTCCTTCTGTTTCCAGGCATCTTCGGGGCGAGGCAAATGGCTTTTATAAAATGTGTGTCTCTCCCAAGTTGTTTTTCTCTCTAATGATGTTTTGTTGGCAGGGCTCCATTCATAGTTGAAACCACAGATTTTTTTCTTTAAAAAAAAAAAAAGAAAAGAAAAAAGAAAGTTGCACGAACAGTTGTGACTTCATGGAAATGTACAAAGCTCCCCACCGACAAATTCTGAAGACTCCACCTCAAAAATCAATCTATTTCGGGTTGCCTTCACTTGAGAGATGCTGTTTTGCATCTGTGCGCATCCAGAGTTACTCGACCGTGGCAATTTTAAACTGATGATGTCAACTCCCAGAATTCCCCAGCCAACGTGCTTTAAAAGAGGTGGACTTCCACTCCCAGAATTCCCCTACCAGCCTGCTTTATGAGGGGTGGGCTTCCACTCCCAGAATCCCCCAGCCAGGATGCTTTAAGAGGGGTGGACTTCCACTCCCAGAATTCCCCAGCCAGCCTGCTTTAAGATGGGAGGATTTCAACTCCCAGAATCCCCCAGCCAACCTGCTTTAAGAGGGGTGGGCTTCCACTCCCAGAATTCCCCAGACAGATATGGGCTGAGGCATTTTGAGAGTTGAAGTCCATCCATCTTAAAGTTGCCATGATTGAAAAACAGTGGAATAGATACTCAGGTAGAAGTATTCATTTATTATAACCACAGTGGAGCCCAAAATTTTTGTTGCTAAGTGAGACACTTATTAAGTGAATTTTGCCCTGTTTTACGACGTTTCCTGCCACAGTTGTTAAGTGAATCACTACAGTCATTAAGTTAGTCACAGCTTCCCTCGGCTGACTTTGCTTGTCGGAACGTCGCAAAAGGGGATCGCGTGACATCCCCGGGACGCTGCGACCGTCGTAAATACGAGTCAATTGCCCAATGGCTGAATTTTGATCATGTGACCGTGGGGGACGCTGCAACGGTCATAAATGTGAGACATGGTCCTAAGTCCCTTTTTTTCAGGGCTGCTGAAACTTGGAACAGTCACTAAATGAAATATTGATTTGATCCCCACAACGAATGGCTGCAAAAGTTGATGGAGTTAGCAGAGATGGCTAAATTGACTGTTTTGATTAAAGGGGGAAAAAAAAACCCAACATAATTTCTTTTATTTCTGCTTGAGAAACTGCTTCTAGATTTTGTGGTTGGGGAAAAAAATGAAATTTTGATTTTGGGTTTTCCCGTTTAGATGGATCTGTTGTCGTAGAAATGGCTAGTTTATGCTACTCTGTAAAGGTAAGAAACTGAGCTTTGATGCTATTTATGAAAATGGAATTCAAGGGTGAGAAAAAGTAAGGTTCTACATTTAGGCAAGAGAAACCAAATGGACAGGTATAGTATAGGGGGTACCTTGCTCAATAGTAGTAACTGTGAGAGGGACCTCGGAGTCCTAGTGGACAATCACCTAAATAGGAGCCAGCCGTGTGCTGCAGCTGCCAAAAAGGCCAACACAGTGCTGGACTGCATTAACAGAGGGAGAGAATCAAGATCACAGGAAGTATTAATACCACTTTACAATGCCTTGGTAAGGCCACACTTGGAATCCTGCATCCAGTTTTGGTCACCACGATGTAAAAAAGATGTTGAGACTCTGGAAAGAGTGCAGAGAAGAGCAGCAAAGATGATCAGGGGACTGGAGGCCAAACCATGTAAGGAACGGTTGCTGGAATTGGATCTGTCTAGTTTAACGAAGAGAAGGACGAGGGGGGACATGATAGCAGTCTTCCAGTATCTCAGGGGCTGCCCCAAAGAAGAGGGAGTCAAGCTATTTTCCAAGGCGCCTGAAGGCAGGACAAGAAGCAACGGGTGGAAACTCGTCAAGGAGAGAAGCAACCTGGAACTTTCCTGACAGTTAGAACAATTAACCAGTGGAACTACCTGCCTCCAGAAGTGGTGAATGCTCCAACACTGGAGGTTTTTAAGAAGAGACTGGACAGCTATTTGTCTGAAATGGTATAGGGTTTCCTGCCTGAGCAGGGGGTTGGACTAGATGACCTCCAAGGTCCCTTCCCCCATTATTATTATTATCTTATTCTCCTGCACCGAAAGGACTCAGAAATCTTTCTTTTTTCCCATTGCCCTCCGCTTTTCTCTTTCCTTCTCCCACCCCTGTTTCCCTATTATTTTCTTTTCTATTTTATATTTTAAACCAATTTAAAAAAAACAAAAAAAACCTAAATGAAATATTGTAAGTTGAGGGCTGCCTGCACTCAAGCAGCTAAAATCTGAAACATCTTACGACGTGGGTTCGGATTCCAAACTTGTTTTGGTCATTCGTTAAACAATTCCGGAGCCAGCCCTCTCTCTCTCTTAGCCTGCCTACCTCACAGGGATGTTGTGAGTGAGGAGTTGCTGACGCCAACGTGCAGCTCTTGAAGATAGAAACGGGATAGCCATCTCACCCTCAGAGGGCGGAGATTTGGCATCCCGTTCTTGCTCCCCCACCTTTTGGAATTTGCAGAATTTTTGGGAGGGGAAGCAGCGCTGTGTTCAAGTCCCGACGTCCTGCTGGGGCTCTTCTGTGTCCTGCTGATTTCTTACATCCCTTCATTGTTCTTGTCCGGCGTCCAAGCGTCTCCTGCGGGTTGAACTCCCTCTTTTGTGGCCCACGCGAGAAAAAGAACCGAAGAGAAATAAGGAAGCCCCTTGACTTATAACGGTCCCATTTAGCGACTGTCCAAAGTTACACCGGCCCTGGGAAAAAGGGACTGGCCGCTCTTTTCCGTTTCCCAAGGACCACAGCGGCATCTCGACAGTTGCGCGATCAAAATTCAGGCCCTTGGCCACCAACTCGTATTTATGACGGTTAATAATAATAATAATAATAATAAAGTTGGAAGGGACCTTGGAGGTCCTCTAGTCCAATCCCCTGCTCAGGCAGGAAACTCTATACCATTTCAGACAAATGGCTGTCCAACCTCTTCTTGAAAACTTCCAGTGTTGGAGCATTCACAACTTCTGGAGGCAGGTTGTTCCACTGGTTAATTGTTCCTCCTTAGTTCTAGGTTGCTTCTCTCCTTGATGAGTTTCCACCCGTTGCTTCTTGTCCTGCCTTCAGGCGCTTTGGAGAAGAGCTTGACTCCCTCTTCTTTGGGGCAGCCCCTGAGATACTGGAACACTGCTATCCTGCCCCCCCTCGTCTTTCTCTTCATTAAACTAGACATCCCCAATTCCAGCAACTGTTCCTTGTATGTTTTAGCCTCCAGTCCCCTAATCATCTTTGTTGCTCTTCTCTGTACTCTTTCTAGAGTCTCAGCATCTTTTTTACATCATGGTGACCAAAACTGGAGGCCATGTTCCAGGTGTGGCCTTACCAAGGCATTGTAAAGTGGTATTAATAATAATAATAATAATAATAATAATAATAATAATAATAATAATAATAATAATAATAATAATAATAAGTTGGAAGGGACCTTGGAGGTCATCTAGTCCAACCCCTTGCTCAGGCAGGAAGCCCTATACCATTTCAGACAAATGGCTGTCCAGTCTCTTCTTTAAAAGCTCCAGTGTTGGAGCATTCACAACTTCTGGAGGCAAGGAGTTCCACTGATTGATTGTTCTGTCAGGAAATTTCTCCTTAGTTCTAGGTTGCTTCTCTCCTTGATTACTTTCCATCCGTTGCTTCTTGTCCTGTCTTCAAGCGCTTTGGAGAATAGCTTGACTCCCTCTTCTTTGGGGCAGCCCCTGAGATACTGGAAGACTGCTTTCATGTCCCCCCAAATCCTTCTCTTCATTAAACTAGACATTCCCAATTCCAGCAGCCATTCTTTATATGTTTTAGCCTCCAGTCCCCTGATCATTTTTGTTGCTCTTCTCTGCACTCTTTCTAGAGTCTCAACATCCTTTTTTACATCATGGTGATCAAAACTGGATGCAGTATTCCAAGTGTGGCCTTACCAAGGCCTTGTAAAGGGGTATTAACTCTTCCCGTCATCTTGATTCCATCCCTCTGTTAATGCAGCCTAGGATTGTGTTAGCCTTGTTGGCTGCTGCAGCACACGGCTGGCTCACATTGAACCGTGCTTCCAAAGTTGCACGTTCTCGTACCTTCCCCTGTAGCCACTCAACAATCCTACCCCGAGGAACAAAGGTGAGCTTGGTTCCCCTTTTGTGACCCCCATTTTTGTCCCCTTTTTTTCCTGCAGATACAAGAGCATGGTGACGGGGAAGCGAGCGCGCGGACTCATCGCCGTCCTCTGGATCCTCTCCTTCGTCATCGGCCTGACGCCGCTGTTGGGTTGGAACAACATGGAGGCGAGTAAGAACTGCACTAACAAGATGTTGCCCCCCGACGGGGGGAGACAGAACAACTGCCTGGTGACCTGCCTCTTCGAGAACGTGGTGCCCATGAGTTACATGGTCTACTTCAACTTCTTCGGCTGCGTCCTCCTCCCGCTGTTCATCATGCTCTGCATCTACGTCAAGATCTTCACCGTCGCCTGCAAGCAGCTGCGGCAGATCGAGCTGGTGGGCCACTGCCGGATGACGCTGCAGAAGGAGGTCAGCGCCGCCAAGTCGCTAGCCATCATCGTGGGCCTGTTTGCCCTCTGCTGGCTGCCCCTCCACATCCTCAACTGCCTGACTCTTTTCTACCCCGCCTTCAAGGCCAGCAAGCCCGAATGGAGCATGCACTTGACCATCATTCTCTCCCACACCAACTCGGTGGTCAACCCCATCATTTACGCCTACCGCATCCGGGACTTCCGGTACACCTTCCGGAAGATCCTCACCCGCTACGTCCTCTGCAAGAACGAGGACTTTCCCAAGGGCTCAAAAGGGAGCATCGGCGGCAGTAGCCGTCACCTGGAGGTGAATAACGTGAATACCTCCCCAACGTACGTTTGATGGCCAGTAAGACTTTGGATCTGTCCCCCCGTTGGTGGCAGGACAGC
>NW_015386138.1:36634-37671 GCF_001527695.2 Protobothrops mucrosquamatus
ATAATAATAATAATAATAATAATAATAATAATAATAATAATAATAATAATAATAATAATAATAATAATAATAATTAATGTTGGAAGGGACCTTGGAGGTCATTGAGTCCAACCCCCTGCTCAGGCAGGAACCCTACACCATTTCAGACAAATGGCTGTCCGGTCTCTTCTTAAAAACTTCCAGTGTTGGAGCATTCACCGCTTCTGGTGGCAAGGAGTTCCACCGGTTAATTGTCCTCACTGTCAGGAAGTTTCTCCTTAGTTCTAGGTTGCTTCTCTCCTTGATTAGTTTCCACCCCCGTTGCTTCTTGTCCTGCCTTCAGGGGCTTTGGAGAATAGCTTGACTCCCTCTTCTTTGGGGCAGCCCCTGAGATATTGGAAGACTGCTATCATGTCCCCCCTCGTCCTTCTCTTTGTTAAACTAGACATCCCCAATTCCAGCAGCCGTTCCTTATAAAAACTTTTTTTTTGTGACAGTCCACTTTTAGGGTTAATTGTTTCCTAACGCGATGTCCTGCGTTTGGGCCGAGTTGCATAAAATTGCACAAAATTGGAATACCCCAGGGATCCAGGGCGATCGGCCATTTCTGCACAGGAAACAGGAGCAAGACCCTGGGGGGGGGGGGAGAGCGAAAAAAATGTACACCCAGCCCAGGAGCCACCAGCTCCCCGTAGTTACTGCTCACATTTTTCTCCTCCTTTTTCTCAACCTCCTTCCGTCCTCATTTTTCTCCGGGAAGTAGCAAGGCTGTCATTTGCTGGTTGGAGATGCTTTGCTCCTGGCAAGCCCCGATGGCTCGGCTGAGGTAGACTGCCAGGATGTGCTTACACTACCAAAACAAACAAAAAAACAACAACAACACAAGAGAGGTAATCACATTAGCGGCCGGGTGTGTTGAAAAGTCTGCCCGATTGGCACAGAAGACAATGAACGTTGCCAATTTCCAGCTACCGTAACTTCAGCAGAAAATTAGGGAGATGAGCAACTCAATCAGAATAGAGCTGGAAGGGACCTTGGAGGTCTTCTAGTCCAACCCC
>NW_015386138.1:38202-62177 GCF_001527695.2 Protobothrops mucrosquamatus
TGGGCCACACCCCCAATTGGCCACACCCCACCCAATGGGCCACGCCCACCCGGCACCCTAAGATGCATAAGTGGGTTTTGGGTTGCAGTTTGGGCACTCGGTCTCTAAAAGGTTCACCATCACTGGGCTAGTCTCATCGTTGTGTGTATTTGTGTGTGTGTGTGTGTGTGTGTGTGTAACAAGGTGGGGTTGGGGGGGGCTGTATTGAGGTCTTTTCGCTGCAAAGAAGCTCTTCCTGCAGGTAACCGGATCCTGTTTCGCCCACTCTCCTGCACACACACACACACACATACACGTCACCTTCTTTCAACACAACCGTTTCCTCCCTTGCACAAACTTGAGTGAAAGACAGACAATGGGGAGAGTGAGTCACTGGGCAACATGTAGCGTGTATTCCCCACCCCCCAGGCTATCCTCCTCCAAGGCATGGACTCTGCCCTGCCCTTCCTGACCACTCAATCTAACAGAATAGACCGGGAAGGGACCGTGGAGGTCATCTAGCCCAGGGCTTTTCAACCTTTTCACCCATTGTACCACTTTTAGGATATGGCAACATCCGAGTACCACCAGTTGCCTAGCAAGGGGTCAAAAACTTGATGACCAAACAAAAAAAGGAAAAAAACTGATAAAATACAGGGAGTCCTCGACTTACAACAGTTCGCTTAGTGACTGTTCAAAGTTACAATGGGACTGAAAAAAGTGCCCCCCAAGCCACAGCCGAGCAAGACACCTGCCTGCCTGCCCGGCCGCGCTCTTCCTCCTGTCCGAGGTTTCCATTGTGAGCATTTCTGTTGAGGATTGGCAGCGGGGGTGGGGTGGGGGGGTGTTTGGTTTTTATTCCCCCCCCCCGTCTGCTGAGTGGTTGCAGCAGGTTTTGGTCACTTCACATGACCCTGGGACACTGTGACCGTCATAAATATGAATCGGTTGCCAAGCATCTGAATGTAAATCACAAGACCCTGGAGATGCTGCAACATTCCAGCTGACCGGCTCTTCTTCTGGGCTCAGCGGAAGCACCAGGATCAGTGCTGCTTTCCAGCTGATCGGCGCTTCTTCAGGACTCAGCAGAAGTGCCAGGATCAGTGCCGAGCTCCAGCTGGATCCTGGCGCTGATCCTGGCGCTTCCACTGAGCCCTGACAGCCCTGCAGCTCCAGCCGTCTCTCGCTCAGGCTTGTGCGGTGCTGCCACCGGTTCAGCTCATTCCCCTCCCCTGCTACCACTTTTCTAGGATAGTCGCGTACCACCTGCCAGGTGCCAATGTACCACAGGTGGTGCCCCTACCACGGGTTGAAAAGCCCTGATCTAGTCCAACCCCTAACTCAAGGCAGGAGCCTTATACCATCCCAGGCAAGGGGTTGGTCCGGTCTAATTTTTTGAAAACTTCCAGTGATGGAGGACCCACAATCTCAGGAGGCCGTGCAATTGGCCTCCTTGTTTTGCTGTGACTGCTGGGAACGAAATAGTGGGTAGGAAGGACTGACCGGAAGTCAATCCGAATCAATCAATCGGAATAGAGCTGGAAGGGACCGTGGAGGTCATCTAGTCCAACCCCCTGCTCAGGCAGGAGACCCCTAGACCATTTCAGACAAATGGCTGTCCAGTCTCTTCTTTAAAAAACCTCCAGTGTGAGAGCATTCACAGCTTCTGGAGACAAGCCGTTCCGCTGATTGATTCATTTACAGAATAACAGAAGTGGGAGGGACCTTGGAGATCTTCTAGTCCACCCTCCTGCTCAGGCAGGAGACCCCTCTATCATTTCAGACAAATGGCTGTCCAATCTTTTCTTAAAAACCTCCAGTGATGGGAGAAAGAAGGGAGGAAGGAAGGAAGGAAGGAAGGAAGGAAGGAAGGAAGGAAGGAAGGAAGGAAGGAAGGAAGGAAGGAAGGAAGGAAGGAAGGCAGAATAATAGAGTTGGAAGGGACCCTGGGCCATTTCAGACAAGTGACTGTCCAGTCTCTTCTTAAAAAAACCCCAGTGATGGAGCGCCCATAACTTCTGGAGGCAAGCAGTTCCACTGATTAATTTTTCTCACTGTCAGGAAGTTTCTCCTTAGTTCTAGGTTGCTTCTCTCCTGGATGAGTTCCCATCCGTTGCTTCTTGTCTTGCCTTCAGGGGCTTTGGAGAATAGCTTGACTCCCTCTTCTTTGGGGCAGCCCCTCAAATACTGGAAGACTGCTATCCTGTCCCCTCTCGTCCTTCTTTTCTCTAGACTACCCAGTTCCTGCAACCATTCTATGTTCTGGTCTGCAGGCCTTTCGTCATCCGAGTTGCTTAAACTTACCACGAGGTTGTCTCCTTTGCGCAACACAGAGAACGCAAAAGCCGGACAGCTGCAGAAGTGACAGGAGCCGTAGCAAGTGTAGAGTTTGCCGGAACTGCCCACCACCTAGGAGTGCGGGAAAATGGGTTATTTTTTTTAAAAAAAGGGAAAAATTAAAGTAATTTTTTAAAAAAATTAAATACGCCTCTCATTGCAGTAACCTGATTCGTCTTATAAACGGCACAAAGGGGGCCTATGTTGTTCTATCTGGGTTCCTCATCGACCTGGTGGCATCCAAAGGACCACACCTCCCATCATCCCCAGGAGATCAGTGGGGGGGCACTGCCCTAAAGTGGATCGGGGGCCTCCAAAGGACCACAACTCCCATCATCCCCAGGAGATCAGTGTGGGGGACACTGCCCTAAGGTGGATCAGGGGCCTCCAAAGGAGTTAGACCACAACTCCCATCATCCCCAGGAGAGCAGGGGGAAGGGAAGAGCTGCCCTAGGATGATTGGTGTGGCATCCAAAGGAGTTAGACCACAACTCCCATCATCCCCAGGAGATCAGTGGGGGGAGACACTGCCCTAAGATGATCGGTGGCCTCCAAAGACTACAATTCCCATCGTACCTAGGAGAGAAAGTGGGGGAAAGGTGTTGCCCTACATTAGAGATCGGTGGCCTCCAGAGATGCTAGACTATAACTCCCATCATCCCCAGGAGAGCAGTTGGGGGGGGGTGGAGATGCTGCCCCAGGATGATCAGTGATCTCCAAAGTTAGATAGTCAGAATAGAGTTGGAAGTCTCAGACTAAAACTCCCATCATCCACAGGAAAGCTGGTGGGGGACAGATGCAGCCCTAAGGCGGATTCGTGGCCTCCAAAGGTATTAGACTAGAACTCCCATCATCCCCAAGTCAGAGAGAGAGAGGGGGGGGTAACCCTAAGGCAGATTGGTGGCCTCCAAAGGTGTTAAGACTACAATTCCCATCATCCCTAGGAGCACAGGTAAGGGAAAACACTGCCCTGTGACGGATTGATGGCCTCCAAAGATGTTAGACTACATCTCCCATCACCCCAGGCCAGAGAGAGAGAGAGAGATGTAACCCTAAGGCAGATTGGTGGTCTCCAAAGGTCTTAAGACTACAACTCCCATCATCCCCAGGTGAGAGAGAGAGAGAGAGAGAGACATAACCCTATGACGGATTGGTTGCCTCCAAAGGTGTTAAGACTACAACTCCCATCATCCCTAGGAGCACAGGTCAGGGAGAGACACTGCCCTATGACGGATTGGTGGCCTCCAAAGGTGTTAAGACTACAACTCCCATCCTCCCAGGGCAGTGGGGGGAGATGATACCCTACCCCTTGAAAAATAGATAACTAAAGGAAACCAGGATCCCTGCGGAGTGGACAAACCAGGGTGGACAAACCAACTTCCTGCTCTTAAGTCAACCTGACGGAGTGATCCGATCAGGGCTGTAAATAAATTGAAGAAATATATTGTATTTGGTGGGAAATGCAATTTGAATTAGTCCCTTTTTCGGAGATTTAAAAGGCTCATGATTCACACGTTAATCCGACCGGCCTCGGCGAAAGGAAGGCGGGGAAGAGGGAGAGGAGCAAAATTACAAGCCGAGGGCTGGAGAGATTAAAAAAAGAGATTCATGATAGAAAAATAATTAAAATTCCCATCAGCCGAAAGGCTGGCAAGATGCACGGGCACACCGGAGGTATTTTCACACAAAGGATCTCAGGCTGCAGTGGCGGAAACAACAGCCAGTGTAATCTAGTGCTTAAAGCACTAGGCCAGAAACCAGGAGACGGGAGTTCTAGTCCCACCTTACCCGTGGAAGCCAGCTGGGTGACTTTGGGCCAATCACCAGGCGACAGGGAGTTCTAGTCCCACCTGAGCCATGAAAGCCAGCTGGGTGACTTGGGTAACTTTGGGCCAATCACCAGGTGACAAGGACTTCTAGTCCCACCTTACCCTCCGTGGAAGCCAGCTGGGTGACTTTGGGCCAATCACCAGGCGACAGGGAGTTCTAGTCCCACCTTAGCCATAAAAGCCAGTTGGGTGACTCTGAGTCAATCACCAGGCGACAAGGACTTCTAGTCCCACCTTAGCCATGGAAGCAGCTGGGTAACTTTGGACCAATCACCAGACAGGGAATTCTAGTGCCACCATAGCCATGAAAGCCAGCTGGGTGACTTTGGGGCAATCACCAGGCGACAGGGAGTCCTAGTCCCACGTTAGCCATGAAAGCCAGCTGAGTAACTTTGGACTGATCACCAGGCAACAGGGAGTTCTAGTCCCACGTTAGCCATGAAAGCCAGCTGGGTTACTTTGGTGACTTTGGACCAATCACTAGGCGACAGGGAGTTCTAGTTCCATCTTAGCCATAAAAGCCAGCTGGGTGACTCTGAGCCAATCACCAGGCGACAGGGACTTCTAGTCCTACCTTAGCCATAAAAGCCAGCTGGGTAACTTTGGACCAATCACCAGGCAACAGGGAGTTCTAGTCCCACCTTAGCCATAAAAGCCAGTTGAGTGACTTTGGGTCAATCACCAGGCGACAAGGACTTCTAGTCCCACTTTAGCCATGGAAGCCAGCTGGGTAACTCTGAGCCAATCACCAGGCGACAGGGAGTCCTAGTCCCACCTTAGCCGTGAAAGCCAGCTGGGTAACTCTGAGCCAATCACCAGGCGACAGGGAGTCCTAGTCCCACCTTAGCCGTGAAAGCTAGCTGAGTGACTTTGGGCCAATCACCAGGCGACAGGGAGTTCTAGTCCCACCTTAGCCATAGAAGCCAGCTGGGTAAGTTTGGACCAATCACCAGGCAACAAGGAGTTCTAGTTCCATCTTAGCCGTGAAAGCCAGCTAGGTAACTTTGGACCAATCACCAGGCGACAGGGACTTCTAGTCCCACCTTAGCCGTGAAAGGCGGCTGGGTGACTTTAGCCCAGTCCCTCTCTGTCAGCCTAACCCACCCCACAGGGTTGTTGTGGTGGGGAAACTAGGAGTAGGAAGGGGTGTTGGATAGGTTCCTTGCCTTGAGTTACTTGTACAAAAAAAATAAAGGCGGGATACAGATGAATAAGCCAAGAAACAAATGAAACCCTGCTAATGGGCAGGGATCCAGTAGTGCTCTCCGATGCGAGGGTGGGGGGCGGGGGAGAGGAATTAAGATCTCCAAAACAGACCCGTGGAAAAGGGAGTCCTATCTCTGCGGCCACAGACCCCAGGGCTTCATTTTTAGAAAGGAATTTCCAGTAACAAAGATAAAAGACACAAAAAAGACTATTTCATCAATTGCTTGGAAGCTGGAATGACCACGGAAGAAAGCTCCAGCTTTGCTAGGATTGTGTAAATCTATTCTCTTATCTCTGGAGCAGTCTTTCCCAACACTGGGGAATTTACGATGGGTAGAGTTCAGGTCTGAGAATTCCCCAGCCAGCCTGCTTTAAGAGGGGTGGGCTTCCATTCCCAGAATCCCCCAGCCAGCATGNTGGGCCACACCCCCAATTGGCCACACCCCACCCAATGGGCCACGCCCACCCGGCACCCTAAGATGCATAAGTGGGTTTTGGGTTGCAGTTTGGGCACTCGGTCTCTAAAAGGTTCACCATCACTGGGCTAGTCTCATCGTTGTGTGTATTTGTGTGTGTGTGTGTGTGTGTGTGTGTAACAAGGTGGGGTTGGGGGGGGGCTGTATTGAGGTCTTTTCGCTGCAAAGAAGCTCTTCCTGCAGGTAACCGGATCCTGTTTCGCCCACTCTCCTGCACACACACACACACACATACACGTCACCTTCTTTCAACACAACCGTTTCCTCCCTTGCACAAACTTGAAGTGAAAGACAGACAATGGGGAGAGTGAGTCACTGGGCAACATGTAGCATGTATTCCCCACCCCCAGGCTATCCTCCTCCAAGGCATGGACTCTGCCCTGCCCTTCCTGACCACTCAATCTATCAGAATAGACCGGGAAGGGACCGTGGAGGTCATCTAGTCCGGGGCTTTTCAACCTTTTCACCCATTGTACCACTTTTAGAACATGGCAACATCCGAGTACCACCAGTCGCCTAGCAAGGGGTCAAAAACTTGACCAAAAAAAAAAAAAAAAAAGGAAAAAAGTGATGAAGTACAGGTAGTCCTCGACTTACAACAGTTCTCTTAGTGACTGTTCGAAGTTACAGTGGCACTGAAAAAAGTGCCCCCCAAGCCACAGCCGAGCAGGACCCCTGCCTGCCCGCCCGTCTGCGCTCTTCCTCCTGTCCGAGGTTTTCATTGTTGTGAGCATTTCTGTTGAGGATTGGCAGCGGGGGTGGGGTGGGGTTTTTTTGGTTTTTATTCCCCCCGTCTGCTGGGTGGTTGCAGCAGGTTTTGGTCCCTTCACATGACCCTGGGACACTGTGACCGTCATAAATATGAATCGGTTGCCAAGCATCTGAATGTAAATCACAAGACCCTGGAGAGGCTGCAACATTCCAGCTGATCGGCGCTTCTTCTGGGCTCAGCAGAAGCGCCAGGATCAGCGCTGAGCTCCAGCTGGAGCCTGGCGCTGATCCTGGGGCTTCCTCTGAGCCCTGACAGCCCTGCAGCTCCAGCCGTCTCTCGCTCAGGCTTGTGCGGTGCTGCCACCGGTTCAGCTCATTCCCCTCCCCCGCTACCACTTTTCTAGGATGGTCGCGTACCCCCTGCCAGGTGCCAATGTACTACAGGTGGTACCCGTGCCACTGGTTGAAAAGCCCTGATCTAGTCCAACCCCTAACTCAAGGCAGGAGCCTTATACCATCCCAGGCAAGGGGTTGGTCCGGTCTAATTTTTTGAAAACTTCCCACAATCACAGGAGGCCGTGCAATTGTCCTCCTTGTTTTGCTGTGACTGCTGGGAACGAAATAGTGGGTAGGAAGGACTGACCGGAAGTCAATCCGAATCAATCAATCGGAATAGAGCTGGAAGGGACCGTGGAGGTCATCTAGTCCAACCCCCTGCTCAGGCAGGAGACCCCTAGACCATTTCAGACAAATGGCTGTCCAGTCTCTTCTTTAAAAACCTCCAGTGTTAAGAGCATTCACAGCTTCCTGGAGGCAAGCCGTTCCGCTGATTGATTCATTTACAGAATAACAGAAGTGGAAGGGACCTTGGAGATCTTCTAGTCCACCCTCCTGCTCAGGCAGGAGACCCCTCTATCATTTCAGACAAATGGCTGTCCAATCTTTTCTTAAAAACCTCCAGTGATGGGAGAAAGAAGGAAGGAAGGAAGGAAGGAAGGAAGGAAGGAAGGAAGGAAGGAAGGAAGGAAGGAAGGAAGGAAGGAAGGAAGGAAGGAAGGAAGGAAGGAAGGAAGGAAGGAAAGCAGAATAATAGAGTTGGAAGGGACCCTGGGCCATTTCAGACAAGTGACTGTCCAGTCTCTTCTTTAAAAACCCCAGTGATGGAGCACCCACAACTTCTGGAGGCAAGCAGTTCCACTGGTTAATTGTTCTGACTGTCAGGAAGTTTCTCCTTAGTTCTAGGTTGCTTCTCTCCTTGATGAGTTTCCATCCGTTGCTTCTTCTCCTGCCTTCAGGGGCTTTGGAGAATAGCTTGACTCCCTCTTCTTTGGGGCAGCCCCTGAGATACTGGAAGGCTGCTATCCTGTCCCCTCTCGTCCTTCTTTTCTCTAGACTACCCAGTGCTTGCAACCGTTCTTTCTATGTTCTGGTCTGCAGGCCTTTCGTCATCCGAGTTGCTTAAACTTACCACGAGGTTTTCTCCTTTGCGCAACACGGAGAACGCAAAAGCCGGGCAGCTGCAGAAGTGACAGGAGCCGTAGCAAGTGTAGAGTTTGCCGGAGCTGCCCACCACCTGGGAGTGCGGGAAAATGGGTTATTTTTTTTTTAAAAAAGGGAAAAATTAAAGTGATTTTTTAAAAAATTAAATACGCCTCTCATCGTAGTAACCTGATTCGTCTTATAAACGGCACAATCAGGTTGTTTTATCTAGGTTCCTCATCGACCTGGTGGCATCCAAAGGACCACACCTCCCATCATCCCCAGGAGATCAGTGCGGGGGGGGGACCCTGTCCTAAGGTGGATCGGGGGCCTCCAAAGGAGTTAGACCACAACTCCCATCATCCCCAGGAGATCAGTGGAGGGGGGACACTGCCCTAAGGTGGATCGGGGGCCTCCAAAGGAGTTAGACCACAACTCCCATCATTCCCAGGAGAGCAGGGGGAAGGGGAGAGCTGCCCTAGGATGATTGGTGTGGCATCCAAAGGAGTTAGACCACAACTCCCATCATCGCCAGGAGATCAGTGGGGGGAGACACTGCCCTAAGGTGATCGGTGGCCTCCAAAGACTACAATTCCCATCGTACCTAGGAGAGAAAGTGGGGGAAAGGTGTTGCCCTACAAGAGATCGATGGCCTCCAGAGATGCTAGACTATAACTCCCATCATCCCCAGGAGAGCAGTTGGGGGAGGTGGTGGAGATGCTGCCCCAGGATGATCAGTGATCTCCAAAGTTAGATAGTCAGAATAGAGTTGGAAGTCTCAGACTAAAACTCCCATCATCCACAGGAAAGCCGGTGGGGGACAGATGCAGCCCTAAGGCGGATTCGTGGCCTCCAAAGGTGTTAGACTAGAACTCCCATCATCCCCAAGTCAGAGAGAGAGAGAGAGAGAGAGAGAGAGAGAGAGAGAGAGAGAGAGAGAGAGAGAGAGAGAGGTAACCCTAAGGCAGATTGGTGGCCTCCAAAGGTGTTAAGACTACAATTCCCATCATCCCCTAGGACCACAGGTAAGGGAAAACACTGCCCTGTGACGGATTGATGGCCTCCAAAGATGTTAGACTATATCTCCCATCATCCCCAGGTGTGAGAGAGAGAGAGAGAGAGAGAGAGAGAGAGAGAGAGAGAGAGAGAGAGACATAACCCTATGACGGATTGGTGGCCTCTAAAGGTGTTAAAACTACAACTCCCATCATCCCTAGAAGCACAGGTAAGGGAGGGACACTGCCCTATGATGGATTGGTAGCCTCCAAAGATGTTAAGACTACAACTCCCATCATCCCCAGGTCAGAGAGAGACAGAGAGACATAACCCTATGACGGATTGGTGGCCTCCAAAGGTGTTAAGACTACAACTCCCATCCTCCCAGGGCAGTGGGGGAGATGGTACCCTACCCCTTGAAAAATAGATAACTAAAGGAAACCAGGATCCCTGCAGAGTGGACAAACCAGGGAGGACAAACCAACTTCCTGCTCTTAAATCAACCTGACGGGCTGTAAATAAATTGAGGCAATCCTTGAAGAAATATATTGTATTTGGTGGGAAATGCAATTTGAATTAGTCCCTTTTTCGGAGATTTAAAAGGCTCATGATTCACACGTTAATCCGACCGGCCTCAGCGAAAGGAAGGCGGGGAAGAGGGAGAGGAGCAAAATTACAAGCCGAGGGCTGGAGAGATTAAAAAAAGAGATTCATGATAGAAAAATAATTAAAATTCCCATCAGCCGAAAGGCTGGCAAGATGCATGGGCACACCGGAGGTATTTTCACACAAAGGACCTCAGGCTGCAGTGGCGGAAACAACAGCCAGTGTAATCTAGTGCTTAAAGCACTAGGCCAGAAACCAGGAGACGGGAGTTCTAGTCCCACCTTACCCGTGGAAGCCAGCTGGGTGACTTTGGGCCAATCACCAGGCGACAGGGAGTTCTAGTCCCACCTGAGCCATGAAAGCCAGCTGGGTGACTTGGGTAACTTTGGGCCAATCACCAGGTGACAAGGACTTCTAGTCCCACCTTACCCGTGGAAGCCAGCTGGGTGACTTTGGGCCAATCACCAGGCGACAGGGAGTTCTAGTCCCACCTTAGCCATAAAAGCCAGTTGGGTGACTTTGGGGCAATCACCAGGCGACAGGGAGTCCTAGTCCCACCTTAGCCATAAAAGCCAGCTGGGTGACTCTGAGTCAATCACCAGGCGACAAGGACTTCTAGTCTCACATAAGCCATGGAAGCAGCTGGGTAACTTTGGACCAATCACTAGGCGACAGGGAGTTCTAGTTCCATCTTAGCCATAAAAGCCAGTTGAGTGACTTTGGGCCAATCACCAGGCGACAAGGACTTCTAGTCCCACCTTAGCCATGAAAGCTAGCTGGGTGACTTTTGTCAAGTCACCAGGCGACAGGGAGTTCTAGTCCCACCTTAGCCATGGAAGCTAGCTGGGTGACTCTGGGTCAATCACCAGGCGACAGGGACGTCTAGTCCCACCTTAGCCATAAAAGCCAGCTGGGTAACTTTGGACCAATCACCAGGCAACAGGGAGTTCTAGTCCCACCTTAGCCATAAAAGCCAGTTGAGTGACTTTGGGTCAATCACCAGGCAACAAGGACTTCTAGTCCCACTTTAGCCATGGAAGCCAGGTGGGTGACTCTGGGCCAATCACCAGGCGACAGGGACTTCTAGTCCCACCTTAGCCATGGAAGCAGCTGGGTAACTTTGGACCAATCACCAGGCAACAGGGAGTTCTAGTCCCACTTTAGCCATGGAAGCCAGCTGGGTGACTTTTGGCCAATCACCAGGCGACAGGGAGTTCTAGTCCCACCTTAGCCATGGAAGCTAGCTGGGTGACTTTGGACCAATCACCAGGCGACAGGGAGTTCTAGTCCCACCTTAGCCATGAAAGCCATCTGGGTGACTTTGGACCAATCACCAGGCGACAGGGAGTTCTAGTCCCACCTTAGCCATGGAAGCTAGCTGGGTGACTTGGGTGACTTTGGACCAATCACCAGGCGACAGGGAGTTCTAGTTCCACCTTAGCCGTGAAAGCTAGCTGAGTGACTTTGGGGCAATCACCAGGCGACAGGGAGTTCTAGTCCCACCTTAGCCGTGAAAGCCAGCTAGGTAACTTTGGACCAATCACCAGGCGACAGGGACTTCTAGTCCCACTTTAGCCGTGAAAGGCGGCTGGGTGACTTTAGCCCAGTCCCTCTCTGTCAGCCTAACCCACCCCACAGGGTTGTTGTGGGGAAACTAGGAGTAGGAAGGGGTGTTGGTAAGGTTCCTTGCCTGGAGTTACTTGTACAAAAAAAATAAAGGCCGGATACAGATGAATAAGCCAAGAAACAAATGAAACCCTGCTAATGGGCAGGGATCCAGTAGTGCTCTCCGATGCGAGGGTGGGGGGCTGGGGAGAGAAATTAAGATCTCCAAAACAGACCCGTGGAAAAGGGAGTCCTATCTCTGCGGCCACAGACCCCAGGGCTTCATTTTTAGAAAGGAATTTCCAGTAACAAAGATAAAAGACACAAACAAGACTATTTCATCAGTGGAAGCTGGAATGACCACGGAAGAAAGCTCCAGCTTTGCTAGGATTGTGTAAATCTATTCTCTTATCTCTGGAGCAGTCTTTCCCAACACTGGGGAATTTACGATGGGTAGAGTTCAGGTCTGAGAATTCCCCAGCCAGCATGCTTTAAGAGGGGTGGACTTCCATTCCCAGAATCCCCCAGCCAGCCTGCTTTAAGAGGGGTGGGCTTCCACTCCCAGAATCCCCCAGCCAGCCTGCTTTAAGAGGGGTGGGCTTCCACTCCCAGAATTCCCCACCTAGCGTGCTTTAAGATGGGTGGAGTTCAGCTCCCAGAATCCCCCAGCCAGCATGCTTTAAGATGGGAGGACTTCCACTCCCAGAATCCTCCAGTCAGCCTGGTTTAAGAAGGGTGGACTT
Source organism: Protobothrops mucrosquamatus (assembly GCF_001527695.2). Lineage (NCBI taxonomy): Eukaryota > Metazoa > Chordata > Lepidosauria > Squamata > Viperidae > Protobothrops > Protobothrops mucrosquamatus. The sequence continues at coordinate 50,170 of NW_015386138.1, forward strand.
CCACTCCCAGAATTCCCCAACCAGTATGCTTTGAGAGGGGTGAACCCACTCCCAGAATTCCCCAGCCAGCATGCTCTAAGATGGATGAACTTCCACTCATGCTGGCTGGGGAATTCTGGGAGTTGAAGTCCACTCATCGTACAGTCCCCAAGCTTGAAAACCTTGCTCTGGAGAGACAGAAGAATTGCAAAAAGGGGAGGCATCGGTGCCGGAAAAATGGCCCAGTGACCCCCCCCAGCACCCCATAATCCATCGCTCCCCTTCTCAAGCACAGATAGGGGGGGAATTCCAGTCTTCGTGCTTTTCATCTCCTCCACCATGAAACAAACCCGTCTCTCTCTTGCGTCCCTCTCCTCTTTGTGACCGACAACTCATTTTTCAGCCCTGGCAGAATTAATCCATTTATTCCCGCCTGGAGGGAGGGCTGCCATCAGGACAAACGGGTAATTAAGATGAAAATCACCTCTCAATTCCAAATAAAATAACGGAGATAAATGGATGGAAGCAGAGCGGAGAGCCGTGGAAGAGGAGGGGGGAGAGTGCCGGGTTCGAAAGAGGAAAAGGGCACCACCTGAGGCTGGGAAACCGGTTTGGGGGTCCCCACTCTTTGGGTTTCTCCAGCTGGGCCAACAAGGCTGGGGTTCGGATGCTGGCTACAAGCAGTCCTGGACTTTATAACCATTTGTTTAACGACAGTTCGAGGTTACAAAAAGTGACTTAGGACCGTTTTCACACTTAACGACCGTCGCAGCATCCCCACGTCACTTGATCAAAATTCAGACGCTTGGGCAACTGGCATGTACTTACGACTGTTGCAGCATCCCTGGGTCACGTGATCCCCTTTGGCGACCTTCTGACAAGCCAAGTCAGTTGGGGAAGCCGGATTCACTTAACGACCGTGTGACTGACTCCGCTACTGCAGTGTTTCACTTAACAACCGTGGTGGGAAAAGTCGTAAAACGGGTCAAGCCTCACTTAACGACTGTCCTGATCAGCAACGGAAATTCTGGGCTCTGTTCGTAAGTCTGAGAATGGTCGTCAGTCCCTTTTCCTTAGTGCCCTCGTCACTTCGAACGGTCGTTAAATGAGCGGTTGTAAGTCGAGGACTGCTGCGTAACAGCTTTTCCGAGGGACGCGTTTTATTCGGAATTTCTGTTCTTCTGTTACTGGGCTCAGAGGAGGGGCACAGGTGTGTTAAAACTGGCCGGCAGGGAGAGGAAAGAGCTGTACCTGATACACCATCCTGCCGCTTGGAGACACGAACCGGGTGACCGATTGGCGGTCCACCAAGTCGAGAGCTGCGACAACGGAGGTCCCAAAGACGAACCTCAGCCTGGGAAGAGGGGGAAGAAACCAACATTTTAAACTCGCCCTGCTTTTGTTCCGAAGAGGTCATAAAAACCCTGGGGTAACCTTTCTTCAAAATGCATATAACAACAAGAAGAAGAACAATGAGGAGGAGGAGGAGGAAGAAGGAAGAAGGAAGAAGAAAAAGAGAAGGAGGAGAAGGAGAAGGAGGAGGAGGAAGAAGGAAGAAGGAAGAAGAAGAAGAAGAAGAAGAAGAAGAAGAAGAAGAAGAAGAAGAAGAAGAAGAAGAAGAAGAAGAAGAAGAAGAAGAAGAAGAAGAAGAAGAAGAAGAAGAAGAAGAAGAAGAAGAAGAAGAAGAGGAGGAGGAGGAGGAGGAGGAGGGAAGAAGAAGAAGAGGAGAAGGAGAAGGAGAAGGAGAAGGAGAAGGAGAAGAAGAAGAAGAAGAAGAAGAAGAAGAAGAAGAAGAAGAAGAAGAAGAAGAAGAAGAAGAGGAGGAGGAGGAGGAGGAGGAACAAGGAAGACGAAGAAGAGAAAGAGGAGAAGGAGAAAGAGAAGAAGAAGGAAGAAGGAAGAAGGAAGAAGAAGAGGAGGAGGAGGAGAAGAAGAAGAAGGAAGAAGAGGAGAAGGAGAAGGAGAAGAAGGAAGAAGAAGGAAGAAGAAGAAGAAGAAGAAGAAGAAGGAAGAAGAAGGAAGAAGAAGAAGAGGAGGAGGAGGAAGAAGAAGGAAGAAGAAGAGGAGAAAGAGAAGGAGAAGAAGAAGGAAGAAGAAGAGGAGGAGGAGAAGGAGGAATACAGGTTAGTCCTTGACTTACAAGGGAGCCTAAATTTTCCATTGCTAAGCCAGGCAGTTGTTAAGTGAGTTTGCCCCCCTTGTACGACCTTTCTTGCCACCGTTGTTAAGTGAATCACTGCAAGTTCTTTAGTTAGTAACGTGGTTGTTAAATGAATCCGGCTTCCTCTGTGGACTTTGCTTGTCAGAAGTTCGCAAAAGGGGATTATGCTGATCCTGAGTTAAAACGCCTTATAAATCAGATCAGATAGATAAACTCAATAGAAATGATTTCATAACAAAAACATATTTAATCAGAAAGATTACTTGCATTCATGACAGTTGCCTCTGATAATACATCTCTGTCCATTCCTATAGGTGAAAGAATGATGCTCTCTCCATACCATCTTTACAGCGGAACAGGGTCATCGGGTGACATCTGATGGCCCACGCTTCTCTTTAGACAAAGACATTCCAAACTGGTTTATGTCCAGGAAGTCTCCTAATCCCTTAGAAACTCCTCCGACTGACCCATTAACATGGGATGACTGACTAGCTAAACTACATTTCCCATAAGCCATCTCTTAAGGAGACAGCACTTAACCCAATAAATGCCAGATATTCTAACATACAGATACATGCTCTCTAGTTAGGGTTACATAGAGTTATACGATCCAGAACACTCCCCGCTTGGAAATTTACATTTCCACTACTAACTAACTGAAACAGCAAAAAACATAGCATTAAGGCATGCAATACACATTGTTAACCAACTTGTGACTAAATAGGTAAAATATAGTATCAAACATGCATAACTATAAAGTAAATATAAAACATGCACAATTATAACATGAATAAGCAAGTGTTACATCAAACAATGCATAAACACTATACATAGTTTGAGGTTTGATCTTCTAGTTCAATCTTTGTCAGCAACGGGACCAAATCGGTGATCAGCCTGGTACAAGAGTCTTTGAGTCACGACCTGACTCATGTGGCTTCACGATCTGAACCTCAGTTTGGCAAACTAGTTCATCAACTGGGTGGGCCCGGTGCGCAAGTCCCATGGGCCAATAGTTCTGGTATGCATTCTTGTCTCTCAGCGAGACAAGGTCTTCTTCCTGTAAAGGAAACTGGAACCAAATCTGGAACAGAAAAGCTGGAACCCAAAATCTCTCAGGAACAAAGGGAACTGGATTCACAGGATACTCAGGAACCAAAGAACCTGGAAAAGCTGGAGCTGGAAACTCAGGAAAAGCTGGAGCTGAAGAATCAGGAACAACAGCTGGAACTGAAGAATCAGGAACAACAGCTGGAACTGAAGAATCAGGAACAACAGCAGCTGCAGGATACTCAAGAACTGAAGTGTCTGGAACCACCGATGGAGTATTGAAGAGGGCTGCCACTGTTGTCATCAGGGTAGTGAGGACTTCACGTGTGAGTGTGGGTGTCTTTAACGACATAGAGTCCATGATTTTGCGGGTTGCACCAATCATGCGCTCCCATGCTTCGCCTATGCACGCTTCGCCCATGTGAGAAGCATGGGGAAGGCAATTTTTGGCCTTCAGACATTGATCAATCGCTGGATCACGACAAATATCTTCAATGGTCAGTAAGTCCTTGCAGGCTCCTACAAGGCTAATTCTTGGGATGCTAAGACAAGTGATCAAGACGATCAAAACTATGCCTAATCTCAGGTGCTTCCGCTTAGACAGGGGTTTGAAGCAGATTGGTTGACGTTTACTGGGTGCCTGAGGTTGAAGATTGGCACGTTGATCTGAAGCTGGAAGTACATAGCGTTTTGGTCTCTGTGGCATCTGTCTGTTTGGATAGGTCAAGAACTCAGGACTTTCTAGCCAGATCAATTCTGTTAACTGTGTGGCGAGGTTGGACCACTTCACTTGGTTCACAAAGTTCTTATCTGTTGGCACATGTTGCCATTGTTCAGGGCTTAAAGATGTTTCAATCCTTTTCACTCTGTTGCCTACATAGATGTAGAAATGTCTGCTTTGCTTGCAGATGTAGCTTGACATCACCTTGCTGTCTGCGTAGAAGGTAGTAGACTGTAGTTCAAGGCACAACGTCTTCGCTGTCAAGTTGGTGAGCTTTACAGCCAAAGTGGTACCACATAGCTCTAACCTTGGTACGGTGTGGCCTTCTTGTATTGTTAGTTTCGCTTTTCCAAAGAAGACACCGAGACTGCAGCTCTCCCCGCTGTAGACTCTGATGTATCTTATGGTTGCCAACAAGACGACGTGTGGCTCTCCCTGCTGTAGACTGTGACGCATCTTAAGGCTGCATTTGCCTTAAGTCCGGGACACTGTTACTTCCAAAACAAGTTTGGTTGTCACAAGCGTGCAGTGTTCTAGGTGTGGTTTTAAGTGAGGTGCTATTCCATTACTAGGAATGGAGGTTTTTGAGATGCTCACCTGGGTTGGGGTTTGCGGTTGATCAACACAAACCGTCCCTCCTATGGCCCATCCGAGTTCCATCTTAATGGCTACTGGGGTTCCTGGTGGACCTTTGATTCTTTCATCGGAGCCAATGGACTCTGGGGCGTCTCTTCCCACCATGAGTAGGATTTCAGCTTCAGGATTTAGAGGAGGGATTAAATCGGCTATGTGTGCTAAGTGAGGTATTTTTCTCGCCGCCTCTGGTGTTGAGATTTCGCTGCAAACATCTGGTAAGGTCTCCCATTCTAACACTGATGGTAACCAGAAATGTGAACTTCCATCTATCGCTTCTATGCGTAGACCAGTGATTTTCCTCCCCGCCGTGCACACTGGTACTGTGCACGTATTTATTGCAAAATGCTTCAGTTCACTCGGGAGGTCGAAGAGGTTGAAAAAGGCGGGCTTAGCTGCAGTAATTTTGCTGTGTGGGTCTAGTATGGCGTACATCTTTACGGCCCTTTCAGGTTGCCCGTCGGGGTAGACTTTTGCAAGACAGACGGGTGAGCATGAAGGAGGGCATGGTGAGTTGCCGCATATATCTGTGTAGTACGTCCCGTACTGTTTTGGCTGCTCTTCGGAGTCACTTTGAGTCTCCGTCGTCGAAGTCGCTTGTTATGTCTCCTCAGAGGGCTTCTTAGTTTCTAGATGTAAGGCTGCTGGGTGCTTGTTACTGTCACACAGGTGGCATTTCACCCTGACTGCACAATCCCTGGCCATGTGATCTATAGAGTCACAGCATTTGAAGCATATCCTATGCTCTTTGAGTAGGGCCTTTCGGTTATCCAGGGATTTTTTCCTAAATTCTCTGCAATCGTTTAGAGAGTGTGAAGAATTATGAATTGGACAAGTCAGGCTTTTTCTAGGTGGACAAGGATTCGAATGAGAACTCCTCGGTGGTCGTTCATCAGAAGTCTTCTTTGGGCGAGGCGTGATGCTTGTTTTGTACACTGAAACAGTGGTTCTGTCCTTCGTGGCTTGGAAAGAGCCTCTGTTAGGGCCGAAGTTATGACTGGTCCGTTTTGGTGTTGGGAACGAGTCTTTTGTTGGCTCGAAGTTGCTGGCATTACGGCGTAGTTTTGCTTGGTCGGTCACGAATTGAGCAAGGACAGCAAAGGTGGGTGGTGCGTCAGGGTCCTGGCTCTTGTGAGTTTCTGATATTTTGGCCCATTCGTCCCTTGACTGCCTTGGTAGCTTTCTAACTATAATCCTTTGCTTCTCGAACTGATCAAGGCAGGTGAGTTTCGGCATGTTGGGCTGCTTGCAAACTGAATGTAACATCGAGAGCGTGTCTGCAAATTCCAACATCTGGGTGTGGTCGTTGATATTGAGGTTAGGGAAGGTGTAAATGCAATCCAAGAGCGAATTCTCTATCAGTTCGTGCGTGCCATACCACTCGTCGAGCCTTTCCCAAGCCTTGAGAAGGGCGGTGACTGGGTCGCCTAGGTGGGCTAGTTGAGTGTTCTCTACTAATCGTGCGGATGCTGGTCCCAGCCATGCCTTCATGAGTCCAAGCATTTCGCTTGGTGTTGTCGCTTCATCTTGGATGGCAGCCTGGAACGTGAACTTCCACAATACGTAGTCCTTCCCTGGTTTATCGGAGAATTTGTACATGCCTTTGGATGCCAGATCTAGTTTACCTCTGTAAAGTCTTGAAGGAGCGTAGCTGGGTGGGGATGGTATATTGCTTCCGGGAGCGGGGGCGTGCGCCATGTCTGGCTGGTGCCTTCCTTTGGCATATTGTCCGCTGAGGCCATCTTGCCATGTCGCGTGCGAGGGGCCTTGTTGGCTTGGTCTGAATTCCTCTGCTCTGGTGTTGAGCTGAGGGGACCCGAGTCCTTGCGTGGTCGCTTGTTGGAGGGTCTCTTGTCTTTCTGGTGGAGAGTAGCTGGCTCCCTGGTAGGCTGGCACAGCTGGTGGTCGAGACTCTCCTCTGTGGTCAGGTCTGGTAGTGGTTCCTTGGGACGCTGCCTCCTGTTGGCGCAGCAGGGACTCTAGTCTTGCTCGAGTTCTTTCAATCTCATCCCCGAGCGGCAGCTGGTTCTGCTGCAGGGCCGTTGGTGCTGCAGGTGGACACATCTGGTTGCCATCAGTGGTATGGTTCCGTGGGTTCCGTGGGGCAGCAACGGTGGGAAGATCTTGTTGCACTGTCCGCTGTGTAGCCGTTGCCGCTGCTGATGGACCCATCCGGTTGCCATCAGTTGTATGGTTCAATGGGGCAGCAACGGCGGGAAGATCTCGTGACCTAGGTGTCACGACATCAACTCTGTGGCTGACCGGCGCATCTGGCCGTTGAGATTCTTCTCCTCGTCTACTCGGTCTTGGGGTGCTTGTCGCTGGCTGTGGCGCTCTCACCTGCTCACGCTGAAACGCGCTTTGGTTGTCCACGTAGGCCTGCACGCGGCTACGCCGATCTTCATTTTCCAGTTGTTCCCTATTGGGCAAGAAAATGGTGTTCTGGAGTGTTTTCTGAAGGCCTTCCACTCTAGCCATTTCATGTGCCACTTCTCGTCGGCTCTGTATGAGCTTTCGTTTGGCTTCCATTTGGGCTGCTTCAGCTTTTCTTTGTGCTTCTTCGATCTTTCGTTTGGCCTCCATTTGAGCTGCTTCAGCTTCTCGTTCGACCTCCCTCATCGCCAATTCCTTCCTTTTCCGGTGCTCCGCTTCTAACACACGGTAGGCTGCGATGGCGGCTTCAGCTTCTCTGTTTGCTTGCTCTGCCTTTAAAACTCGGGATGCTTGGCTATGACGAGAAGATGCTTTTGAATGGCGGGAGGCGGCTGTAACGTGAGATTGTTGTGACACGCTGGAGTACGCCTGGGCTTGTGGTGAGTTATGGCGAAAGGATGAGGCTTTTTCAGAAACGAGAGATGGAGCCGCATGCAATCGTTGGGATGGTGCATGTGAATGGCGGGAAACTTCAGACTCGGCCCTTTCGACTGGTCTGTCTTTCAGGTAATGCTCGGGCTCCGGGAGGCATTGTGGACTCTCTAGAGACTTCTTACGTTCCTTGTTTTTTAGCTTGAGGCTTTGCATCTCTCTATCGATAGTTGGGTCTCCTAATTGTTCCTGAATGTCTTCGAGTTGCTGTTCGGAGCGCATCCATTGTTCGAGGGCGTCTTCCTTATCTTCTTTCAATTGGCGCGCCCTTTCGGGAGAGGGCTCCTCCTGAGGCCCTTGGTAGAGTTGTAGTAATTTCTCCCAGTATTTTTCATGGCGCTTGTAGTTCGACTCCCATCTTTCCATCAGATGTGAGTGCATGGCTTCTGTAAATTTTCTTTGTTGCCTCAGGTCATAGGGACCTTGAGACGTCTTTGGCTGCTGATCCTGAGTTAAAACGCCTTATAAATCAGATCAGATAGATAAACTCAATAGAAATGATTTCATAACAAAAACATATTTAATCAGAAAGATTACTTGCATTCATGACGGTTGCTTCTGATAATACATCTCTGTCCATTCCTATAGGTGAAAGAATGATGCTGTTTCCATACCATCTTTACAGCGGAACAGGGTCATCGGGTGACATCTGATGGCCCATGTTTCTCTTTAAACAAAGACATTCCAAACTGGTTTATGTCCAGGAAGTCTCCTAATCCCTTAGAAACTCCTCCCACTGACCCATTAACATGGGATGACTGACTAGCTAAACTACATTTCCCATAAGCCATCTCTTAAGGAGACAGCACTTAACCCAATAAATGCCAGATATTCTAACATACAGATACATGCTCTCTAGTTAGGGTTACATAGAGTTATACGATCCAGAACAGGGATCACCTGACATCCTGGGGATATTGCGACCGTCATAAATGTGAGTCAGTTGCCAAGCGGCCGAATTTTGATCACGTGACCCAGGAGGATGCTGCAACAGTCACACATGTGGAAACCCTATTTTTCAGGGCCGTTATTAACTTCGAACGGACACTAAACAAATTGTTGTAAGTCAATGACCACCTATGATCGGTTTCGGGGCCAGAATGGAATTTTCTTCCTCGCTTGAGGATGGAATGCAAGAGCATCATAAGGATTCCTTCCCAGGACAGTGTTAGGATAGTGTATTTTTCTAGTATTTCAATTGTATAGATGAGGGGTAGGCAACCTTGGCTCTTTTATGACTTGTGGACTTCAACTCCCAGAATTCCTGAGCCAGTACGGGGGAACTATGGCCCCTTCATGACTTGTGGACTTTAACTCCCAGAATTCCTGAGCCAGCATGGGGGAACTATGGCCCCTTCATGACTTGTGGACTTCAACTCCCAGAATTCCTGAGCCAGCATGGGGGAACTATGGCTCCTTCATGGCTCATGGACTTCAACTCCCAGAATTCCTGAGCCAGCATGGGGGAACTATGGCCCCCCTCATGACTTGTGAAATTCAACTCCCAGAATTCCTGAGCCAGCATGGGGGAACTATGCCCCCTTCATGACTTGGGGACTTCAACTCCCAGAATTCCTGAGCCAGCCTGGCTCAGCTTGGAAACCTCTCCTTTTCTCCTCAGCATGGCTGGCTCAGGAATTCTGGGAGTTGAAGTCCACCAGTCATAAAAGAGCCAAGGTTGCCTATCCCTGGTATAGGTCTATCTTTTTTACTATTTAATATTCACATTTAATATTTAAATATTTAATGTTGTAAGCTGCCCTGAGTGACTCCGTGATGAGCTTGGGCGGCCGAGACATTTAATAAATAAAGATAAAATAAAAGGATGGCCCAAAAAGAGAAGTTTAAATTTCTATGAATGGAAAACACAGGTAGTCCTCGAGGTAAAACAGTTCATTTAGTGACCCTTTGAAGTTATAACGGAGGTGAAAAAAAAAGGGAGTTAGGACCGTTTTTCACAGACCGTTCCAGCAATGGGATCAAAATTCAGAGGCTCGGCAACTGGCATGTACTTATGACAGTTGCAGCGTCCCGGGGGGGTCACTGGGTCCCCTTTTGTGACCTTCTGACAAGCAAAGTCAATGGAGGAAGCCAGATTCACTTAAGAACCGTGTGACTCACTTAACAACCGCAGTGATTCGCTTAACAACGGTGGCAAGAGCTGTTGTAAAACAGGGCAAAATTCACTTCATAACTGTCTCGCTTAGTGACCGAAATTTCCGGGCTCTATTCTGGCTGTAACCTGAGGACTATTTGGAGAGAGAAAAATTAAAAAAAATCAGAGTAATTTATTTTATCACTGGAGGAATGTTATTCCAGCCTCTTCTCCAGGAATTTAAGGGCTCCCAAATTGGATTAGGAGTGTGGAATGATCCCTTTGCATTTAATAATAATAATAATAATAATAATAATAATAATAATAATAATAATAATAATAATAATAATAATAAAGTTGGAAGGGACCTTGGAGGTCATCTAGTCCAACCGCCTTGATGGGGGAGGCTTGAATATAATGGGGTAAAACAAGGTGGAACTGAACCCAAATAACTTACAATAGGAAGGAACGGGAAGGAAAACGGGCTAGAATTCAGTCCTATTTCTAGGGGATGACAATGAGTAACAACTCTGTTCCGGAAACCAATGAGAAAAATGTAGAAATTGATTTAATTTTCTTTACAGCTTCTGTTTTTCGACTCGAGCAAGGCTAGAGAAGTCGGTTTGGCCAGCAAGGGAAGTTAGGAAGATTGCCTGCTTGAAAAATTTAACAGAATTGAGATTTTAGGAGAGGATTCAGCAGGATTCAGCAGAATTGAGAATTGCCTGCTTGAGAAATTCGTCAGGCTCCAGAATTTAGACAGCAGCAGAATTGAGAATTCAGAATTGTCTCCTTGAAAAATCCGGTGGAATCGGGAATTTGGGAGAATTCACTGCAATTCAGCTGAATTGAGAATTCAAAATCGCTTGCTCATAAAGTTGAGCGGAATCGAGAATTGAGAACGAAGTAGAACTGAGCAGAATTCAGAACGGTCTGCTGGAAAAGTTCGGAAGAATTGAGAATTTAGGAAATTCAGAATTCAACTGAGTTTGGAATTCCCCCTATGAAAAGTTTAGCAGAGTCGGGAATTTAGGAGAATTCGCTGGAATTCAGCTGAATTGAGAATTCAGAATCGCTGGCTTGCAAAGTTGAGCAGAATTGAGAATGAAGCAGAATTGAGCAGAATTCAGAACGGTCTGCTTGAAAAGTTCAGAAGAATTGAGAATTTAGGAAAGTCAGAATTCAACTGAGTTTAGAATTGCCCGTAGGAAAATTCAGCTGACTTTGAGAATTCAGAATTGTCTGCTTGAAACATTCGGGCAGAACTAAGAACTTAGAGGAGGATTCCATGGAAATTCAGCTGACTTGAGAATGCAGAATCGCTGGCTTGTAAAGTTGAGCAGAATTGAGAATTAAGCGGAATTTAGCAGAATTCAGAACCGTCTGCCTGAAAAGTTCAGAAGAATTGAGAGAGAATTCAGCTGATAAAAGATCTTTCTGGAGGAAAAAGGACGAGACGCTGATGGGCAAGGGCTGATTTTCCAAAGCCCCCAAAGCGAAGCCAGGATTTGTTGCCCTCCTGTTTGGGAAGGAGGGACAGGCAGGATGGGGGGGGGGGTGTCTTTACAGAATAACAGAATAATAGTTGGAAGGGAACTTGGAGGTCTTCTAGTCCAACCCCCTGCTCAGGCAGGAAACCCTATACCATTTCAGAAAAATGGCTGTCCAGTCTCTTCTTAAAAACCTCCACTGTTGGAGCATTCACCGCTTCTGGAGGCAAGGAGTTCCACTGGTTAATTGTTCTCACTGTTAGGAAGTTTCTCCTTGGTTCCAGGTTGCTTCTCTCCTTGGTTAGTTTCCATCTGTTGCTTCTTGTCCGGCCTTCAGGTGCCTTGGAGAATAGCTTGACTCCCTCTTCTTTGGGGCAGCCCCAGAGATACTGAAACACTGCTATCATGTCCCCCCTCATCCTTCTCTTCATTAAACTAGACATCCCCAATTCCAGCAGCCGTTCCTTATATGTTTTAGCCTCCAGTCCCCTGATCCTCTTTGTTGCTCTTCTCTGCACTCTTTCTAGAGTCTCAGCATCTTTTTTACATCGTGGTGACCAAAACTGGATGCCGTATTCCAAGTGTGGCCTTACCAAGGCCTTGTAAAGTGGTATTAACACTTCACGTGATCTTGATTCTCTCCCTCTGTTAATGCAGCCCAGCACTGTGTTGGCTTTTTTGGCAGCTGCAGCACACGGCTGGCTCATATTTAAATGATTGTCCACTAGGACTCCGAGGTCTCTGTCACAGTTACTACTATTGAGCAAGGTACCCCCTATATACTATACCTGTACATTTGGTTTTTCTTGCCTAAATGCAGAACCTTGCTTTTTTCACCATTGAATTTCATTTTGTTAGATAGCGCCCAGTGTTCAAGTCTGTCCAGATCCTCCTGTATCCTAAGCCTGTCTTCTGGAGTGTTGGCTATTCCTGCCAGCTTGGTGTCGTCTGCAAATTTGATGAGTTCCCCATCTATCCCCTCATCCAAATCGTTGATGAAGATGTTGAAGAGCACTG
>NW_015386138.1:62201-63852 GCF_001527695.2 Protobothrops mucrosquamatus
AGGTTGTGATCTACTTTATCTTTATCTTAAGCCTGTCTTCTGGAGTGTTGGCTATTCTTGACAGCTCAGTGTCATCTGCAAATTTGATGATTACACAAGTCTCTCTTTGCTTGGGTGGTGCCCATTCTCAGGAAAAGCCCCAGATCTCCTCCAACAAACTTAATCTAGCCCAGTTTTTCCACCGTGGCAATTTTAAGATGTGCGGACTTCAATTCTGGGGGTTGAAGTCCACGCATCTTAAAATTAAAGTCCCGATCTAGCCTTTCCACGTGGAGGTTTGACCTTTTTAAATGTCTTTCCAATTCAGTTTTATTTTATTCAAACCAGTTAAAATATAAACTGCAAAACAAAAAATTGTGAGGTTTTGATCTGAATTAAAAAAAAAAGAAGCGTAGAATTTTACCAGGAAGGAAACGGGGAGAGGCTGATCACCCATAAAGCCACATTCTCTGCTGTGTACCTTAAAACCCATGTGCGCCTCATAAGGTCACCACATCCCTACTTTGTGGGTGTGTATAGCTCGGAAAGAACATTCGAAGGGCGAAAGCCATTTCTGCCATTGCAAACAGCCGCGGGCAATAACCGAAAGCCGTGCCGTTGAGCGCAGCGGGGACTTAAATACGCAAAGGAAAGTTTTGCAGCACGAATGAGGCCTAAATGCACAAATGTTGCAGCCCCCTGTGACTTTCACAACCCGGCTCGTCTCTTCTGCAGAGGCCGCGACGAAGAGCAACAAAACCGACTTTACAACATAAAAAAAATATAACGATCTGAATTTGGAGCCTTCTCTGCACTGGTGGGGGGGGGAGAAGGACTTCCTTTGGCTGGAAACAGAATAACAGAGCTGGAAGGGACCTTGGAGGTCATCTAGTCCAACCCCCTGCTCAGGCAGGAGACCCTATAGGACCGTTTCAGACAAATGGCTGTCCGGTCTCTTCTTAAAATGATCTCAGATCTCAGCTGCAAAAGGGAATCACAGGATCCTGGAGACACTGCGACCGTCATAAATATGAGTCGGTTGCCAAGCGTCTGAATCTTGATCACTACAGGGCTGATCGTAAAGTTGGAGTGACCGTTAACGGAGAAAGTCTGATCTCTAAGCCAACGCCGCCCGCCCCCCCGCCTCATTCCTGCAAAATGGGATAATAATTATGATATATTTGCAGGGTCCATATTGTTAATTGGGATCCTGGGAGGCAGCAGCAGGCTGTGAGAAATTCTATGGTGGTCACAATAGAAGATGCTGAGACTTCAGAAAGAGTGCAGAGAAGAGCAAAAAAGATGATTAAGGGACCAGAGGCTAAATCGTACGATGGACGGTCGTGGCAACTGGATATGTCTAGTCTAGGAAAGAGAAGGACAGGATAGAATCTTCTAGTACAGTGTTTCTCAACCTTGACAATTTTAAGGTATGGGGACTTCAACTCCCAGAATTCCACAGCCAGCAATACTGGCTGTGGAATTCTGGGAGTTGAAGTCCACATGCCTTAAAATTGTCAAGGTTGAGAAACACTGTGAATCTAGTAGGTCACAGAGAATTATAGAACCACAGGGCTGGAAGGGACCTACTGCACTTTTTCAGAATAGATGGAGTTCTAAGGCTGAGATGCCTCTAAGGCAGAAGATCTCAAGCTTGTTCAGATGGGTGGAC
>NW_015386138.1:65163-76646 GCF_001527695.2 Protobothrops mucrosquamatus
TGAGGGGGCCATAGTTCCCCCATGCTGGCTCAGGAATTCTGGGAGTTGAAGTCCACCAGTCATGAGGGGGCCATAGTTCCCCCATGCTGGCTCAGGAATTCTGGGAGTTGAAGTCCACCAGTCATGAAGGGGCCATAGTTCCCCCATGCTGGCTCAGGAATTCTGGGAGTTGAAGTCCATGAGTTATGAGGGGGTCACAGTTCCCCCATGCTGGCTCAGGAATTCTGGGAATTGAAGTCCACTAGTCATAAAAGGACCAAGGTTCCTACCCCTGGCCTAAATATATCCCGGAGTGAGTTGGCAAGCAATGTGCAAATCACACTGACAGAATGAGGGAAGCGTCCGTGGAAAAAAACTCATTTTCTTATGAGCGGAAAGAGCAACAGTTTGTTCCTGAAAGCTACTTGAGAGTCCTCGGGGATTTGGCCACTTCACTTGGCACTTGAGGATGCAAACTCCTGGCAGGCCAACCGATGAAAAAAAAAACCCCCAGCTGGATGGGGAGAAGGGATGTCGGCTTCCAGTGTCCTAAGATTACCTGGAGGGATTTTTCTGGGTTTGTTTTAGCATTTTTCGCCTCAAAATGGGGGCTGGCAGACCTGCCGGCCTGCAAACTGTCAAAATGGACGAGGACCTGTTGCACAACACTCCCAGAATGGCGTTTTTAAGGGTGAGATGCCTGCAAGGCAGTGTTGAGCAGTTTAAGATGGGTGGACTTCAACTCCCAGAATTCCTCAGCCAGCATACTTAGAAGATGGGCTAACTTCGAGTCCCAGGATTCCCCAGGCAGCACGCTTTAAGATAGGTGGGTTTCAATTCCCAGAAAGACCCAGCTAGCTTGTTGAAGCCCACCCCTCTTGCAGCATCCTGGCTGGGGAATTCTGGGAGTTAAAGTTCACCCCTCTTAAAGCAGGTCGGCTGGGGAATTCTGGGAGTTAAAGTTCACCCCTCTTAAAGCAGGCTGGCTGGGGAATTCTGGGAGTGGAAGTCCGCCCCTCTTAAAGCAGGCTGGCTGGGGAATTCTGGGAGTTGAAGTCCACCCCTCTTAAAGCATGCTGGCCGGGGGATTCTGGGAGTTGAAGTCCACCCCTCTTAAAGCAGGCTGGCTGGGGATTCTGGGAGTTGAAGTCCGCCCCTCTTAAAGCAGGCTGGCTGGGGGATTCTGGGAGTGGAAGCCCATCCCTCTTAAAGCATGCTGACTGGTGAATTCTGGGAGTGAAAGTCCACCCACCTTAAAGCATTTTATGACTTTTCTTGCCACAGTTGTTAAAATGAATCATTGTCATTGTTAAGTTAGTCATACAATTGTTGAGTGACTCCGGCTTCCTCATTGACTTACTTGTCCAAAGGTCGCAAAAGGGGATCACATGACCCTGGGACACTGCAACCGTCATAAGTATGAAGCAGTTGCCAGCGTCCGAATTCTGATCACGTGACCACGAGGATGCTAAAATGGCCGTAAGTGTGAAAAACGGCCCTAAGTTCACTTTTTTCACTGCCGTTGTACCTCTGAATGGTCACTAAACATACTATTGTAAGTTAAGCACTTGCTTGTAGTTTGATTTTAGCCTGTTCAATAATTTTAATAATAAACTTTCTACTTCAACAGGAAACTAACAAGTATAGGTGGTCTCTGACTTACGATCCCAATTGGGACTGGAACCTGCCACTCAGCGAGACGATAAAGTGAGTCATGCAACAATTTTAGATCGTTTTTTCCCCCCACGGTTGTTAAATAAATCACTGCGGTCATTAAGTGAATCGCAGGGTCGTTAAACGAATCTGGCTTCCCCTGTTGATTTTGGTCATCGGAATCGGTTGAGGGGGGGGTCTCAAATGGCGAAGACGTGATGCTAGGACCCGCGTGATGTCACATCATAAATGCATCCCAATTCGATCGTGCAATCATGGGGACGGTCATAAATGCGAGGACCGGCCGTAACTTTGGAGCAGAACATCTTATGCTGTGGTTTATCGAATCAGCTTTCTAATGATAAAGGGCACAATCATGTTTCCTTGTCCGTTGAAAGCAGCTAACCGCCGAGAGAGGGAAAAAAAATCATTTGTGCCAAAGTGACCTCTTTATACGGAATAATTCCAGTAGAATGGCACTCTCTGCTGGTCACTAGCCGGGATTAGAAAGGATCCCTTGCAGATTTATTTTTGCAGCCAATTTTTAACCAGAGTGCAGCACACGTGGTCCTCCACTTACAACGATTCGTTTAGTGACCGAAGTTAAAACGGCGCTTAAAAAAGTGACCGATGACCGGTTTTTTTACACTTAGGACTGTTGCAGCATCTCCGTAGTCGGGGGATCAAAATTCGGACGCTCGGCAACCGGCTCATATTTGTGATGGTCGCAGCGTCCCGGGGGGGTCAACTGGTCCCCATTTTGGGACCTGCTGACAAGCCAAGTCAAAGGGGGAAAGCCAGATTTCA
The DNA here is from genome assembly GCF_001527695.2 of Protobothrops mucrosquamatus. Taxonomy (NCBI): domain Eukaryota; kingdom Metazoa; phylum Chordata; class Lepidosauria; order Squamata; family Viperidae; genus Protobothrops; species Protobothrops mucrosquamatus. The sequence goes on from NW_015386138.1 coordinate 67,603, forward strand.
TTAGTCAGAAACATGAATATTCAATATTAGCAAGAATATTCAATATTAGCAGCGTTGACACCAGATTCACTTTATAACCGTGTGACTAACTTAACAACCGGAGGGATTCGTTTAGAACAGTGGCGAGAAAGGTTGCGAAGGGGGGGGGGAAATTCACTTAGCCGCTGTCTTGCTGAGCGACGGAAATTTTGAGCTCCGTTGCAGTTGTAAGTCGAGGACTAACTGTGGAGAGTAAATCCATCACTTACTCTGGGAAGTTTCGCGGAACGATTTCTGGATTTCTTGAAGCAATTCTTCGGCGACGAGCGGCAAGGAAGGGTCCATCTTGAGAGCCAGGATGTGGGTCCTCGGTCCCCTAGCAGAGAGGAAAAGAAAAGCATAGGATTGCGAGGAAGAAATAAAACAAAAATTATTTTAATTGACCGAGCAACAGAGAGAGAGACAGACAGACAGACAGAGTCAGGATCCCTCACCACCTCTTCATCCTTAAGGAATCTCACGGTTTAGTTATTTACTTATTTGATTTAGATCCCGCCTTTATAATTTTTATAAAAAAACTCAAGGCAATGAACACGTCTAATATTCCTTCCTCCTCTTATTTTCCCCACAACAATCCTGTGAGGTGGGTCAGGCTGAGAGTGAATGGCAGGATAAGAATTCCCAATTCATGCCTAAGGCGGGACTAGAACTCACCGTCTCCTGGTGATTGGCCCAAAGTCACCCAGCTGCTTTCATGCCTAAAGGCGGGACTAGAACTCACCGTCTCCTGGTGATTGGCCCAAAGTCACCCAGCTGCTTTCATGCCTAAAGGCGGGACTAGAACTCACCGTCTCCTGGTGATTGGTCCAAAGTCAAGTAACCAGCTTTCATGCCTAAGGCGGGACTAGAACACACCATCTCTTGGTGATTGGCCCAAAGTCGCCCAGCTGGCTTTTATGCCTAAGGCGGGACTAGAACTCACCATCTCCTGGTGATTGGCCCAAAGTTGCCCAGCTGGCTTTCATGCCTAAGGCGGGACTAGAACTCACCGTCTCCTGGTGATTGGCCCAAAGTCACCCAGCTGCTTTCATGCCTAAAGGCGGGACTAGNGTTGCTTCTTGTCCTGCCTTCAGGCGCATTGGAGAATAGCTTGACTCCCTCTTCTTTGGGGCAGCCCCTGAGATTTTGGAACACTGCTATCATGTCCCCCCTCGTCCTTCTCTTCATTAAACTAGAGTACCTCAATTGGACATTACAAACCTGGATGCACTGAACTAAGAGCTAAGGCAGGAAACAACCCTTGAAAATGGGCATAACCAGTGGTTATGTACTGAGACAAACCACGGCTGTGAAGAATTTTGGGAGGAATGTGCAAACCTGACTGGAAGCTCAAAGTGACATCCAACATTTGAAAATGATTGGCACAGAATATTGGACGGTATACATTTCTTTTCCACCTAACAAATTTTTTTGTCCTGACTTTTAGAACTTTACGGGTTGGAAGCTCCCCTTTTGGGAGCAGGGATCTTTTTCTGCTTAACACAGTGGTTCTCAACCTGTGGGTTGGGACCCCATTTGGGGTCGATCGACCATTTCATGGGGGTCGCCAAGCAAGGCTGTCCGCCATTTTTTTTGTCCGCCATTTTTTCCCCTTTTCCGGCGGGTGCCTTACCTCCCTTGGGCTGGGCCAGCTGGTGGTCGGCCTGCTCCGTCTCTGCCGCTTGCCAGATACGCCTCGGCCAGCGCAGGGGGCGGAACCACGCATGTGCGGTGTTCCCGGGCAGGGAAAGTCCACGACTTATGACCACTTGGGTAGTCCTCGACTTACGACCGGTTTAGTCCTCAACTTACGACCGGTTTAGTCCTCGACTTACGACCGGTTTAGTCCTCGACTTACGACCGGTTGGGGTCGCGGCATTAAAAAGGTTGAGAACCACTGGCTTAACAGTTTTAAAGCTTGTTTACCAAGTCTCCCTGATCAGATCAATTTTAATCTTGTGCCAGTAAGTGTGTCATTCACACACTTGCGGCACAAAGCAGGGATTGTGGAAAGTCAGCCCCCTCCCCCCAGAGAAGGAAATATTAAAAAGGGCAGAAAAATATATTTCCTCAAAGGATCTTAAAGAGGCAAAAAAGCATGCCCAGTTTTTCTTAATAGCCCCAGGTCTCCCTCCTCCAAGCAGAAACCAGCTGTGTAGAAATGCAGATGTAAATCCAGGGAGCTAGGAGATTAGGAAGACAAAGACCTAAAATCTGCATACCCCACTTGGGACAGGACATGGTAGGATTAACTCACAAAGGCCAAAGGGCACACCCAAACTCAGGTCAGACTACATGACACAGGAAATAGCCTCAAAACAGGAAGAGGAAATAACTCCAAGCAAAAGGCTCCAGAGGGTATAAAAAACCCACTTCCTACATGTGCTCAGTCCTTTTTTCTCTCCTTTTGCAGCCAGAGCCATCTTTCTGACTGGCTCCTCTCTTAAATAAACTACAACCTTCTTCCCAAAGCAGTTGTCATGTTTATTCCCAGCTTGGATGAACCATGATGAAGAGTTTTCTTCCAATGGAAGGAAGGAAGGAAGGAAGGAAGGAAGGAAGGAAGGACAATTGAGCACACGGTCATATCTCCTCATCAAACTCATTCCTATGATTTTAGTAAAGGAACAGATAACACCTCCCCCCCCTCTCTCATCATCATCTATCATCTATATTGCTATAATTTCTGTAGCTGCCCATCTTAGCCAAATGACTCTGATCAGTTGTTTCTCCTTCCTCCCTCTTTTCTGATTTTCATTCTTTCATTCTTTTTCTCTTCTTTCATTCTTCCTCCCTCCCTCTTCTCTTTCCTTCTTTCTTTCTTTCTTTTTTCCTTCCTTCCTTTTTTCTTTTTCTTTCTCTTCTTTCATTCTTCCTCCCTCCCTCTTTTCTTTCTTTCTTTCTTCCTTTTCCTTCCTTTTTTTCTTTCTTCTCTTCTTTTATTCTTCCTACCTCCCTCTTCTCTTTCTTTCTTCCTTTTCCCTTCCTTTCTTCTTTCTTTCTTTTTCTCTTCTTTCATTCTCCCTACCTCCCTCTTCTCTTCCTTCCTTCCTTCCTTTTTTCTTTTCTTTCTTTCTCTTCTTTCATTCTTTCTTTCATTTTTCCTACCTCTCTCTTCTCTTTTTCCTTCCTTCTTTCTTTCTTTCTTTCTTTTTCTTCCTTTTCTTTTCCTTCCTTCCTTTTTTCTTTCTTTCTTTTATTCTTCCTACTCTTTCTTCCTTTTTTCTTTCTTTCTTTTTCTTCCTTCCTTTTCTCTTCCTTTCTTCTTTCTTTCTCCTTCCTTCCTTCTTTCTTTCTTTCCTCCCTGCCTCCCTCTTTTCCTTCCTTGATTCTTCCTTCCTTCTTCTTTTTCTCTTCTTTCATTCTTCCTATCTCCCTCTTCTCTTTCTTTTCTTCCTTTTCTCTTCTTTCTTTCTCTCTTCTTTCATTCTTCCTACCTTCCTCTTTTCTTTCTTTCTTTTTCTTTCTTCCTTCCTTCCTTCCTTCCTTTTCTTTTCTTTTCTTTTCTTTTCCTTCCTTCCTTTTTTCTTTCTGTCTCTTCTTTCATTCTTTCTTTCATTCTCCCTACCTTCCTTTTCTTTCTTCCTTTTCTCTTCTTTCTTCCTTCCTTCCTTTTCTTTCTTCCTTCTTTTCTTTCTTTTCCCTTCCTTCCTTCTTTCTTTCCTCCCTGCCTCCCTCTTTTCCTTCCTTAATTCATTCATTCATTCATTCTTTCTTTCTTTCTTTCTTTCTTTCTTTCTTTCTTTCTTTCTTTTTTCTTTCTTTCTTTCTTTCTTTCTTTCTTTCTTTCTTTCTTTCTTTCTTTCTCCCTCTTTCCTTCCTCCCTCCCTCCCTCCCAAGTGATGGTGTGTGGGGGGGAATCCATTAAGGAAAGCAAGAATAACACACAACGCCTGAAACACTCCAACTGAAGGCAGTTTTGCCTGTCTGGTCTTTTCATAAGAAAATAAAAGAAGAGGAAGGGGAAAAGAAGAGAATCCAGTACTGCTGCCCCTACTATCTGCCCCCCCCCCAAGAGTGAGGTCGGGATGATTTAAATGCGTTGCATGTTTTGGCAAGTGGACAGCTGGTATTTTGGCAACGGCACCAGCTGGAGATCCTGGGAATGTGACCTTTCAGAGATATTAATAATTGCGATGCGCGGACAGAAGCACGGCCCTCAACTCCAGTTTCTTCCTCTACCGGCCAGCAAAACAAGAGATTTATCCCTGAAAAACTAAGAAGCTCTTGAAACACACACAAAATGCCCCTTGGCAAAATAGGGGAGAATCTCTTCCAAGATAAGTCAGGGGGAGAAAAAAAAAATGATTTTTCTTATTTGGAGTTTCGCCTGCGCTGGGTCTTTTGAGTTCAAACCGAAGGAAAAAACATGGAAATTGGCATCAGGATAAAGAAACGGAAGCAGAATGATTGATGTTGGTCTGAGAGTCACAACTGGCAGCATCTGTCCAAGCTGGGTCGAGATGTGGCTTTTTGATACCGAGGGGAGACCACAAGGAGATCTCAGGATTGTAAACTAGACCAGAGTATTCAAAACAAAACATGGGGAAAAGCAGTGACAAACCACTTGTGACTACAAGTTGTCCTCAGCTTACAACAGTTCATTTAGTGACCGTTCAAAGTTACAACGGCACTGAAAAAAGCGACTTATGACCATTGTTCACATGGTCACGTGATCAAAATTCAGATGCTTGGCAACTGGTTCATATTTACGACGGTCACAGCGTCCTGGGGTCCTGTGATCTGTTTTGCGATCTTCTGCCAAGCAAAGTCAATAGAGAAGTCAGATCCACTTAACGACCATGTTACTAACTTAGCAGTGGCAATGATTCACTTAACAATTGGGGCCAGAAAGGTTGTAAAATGGGGCAAAACTCATTTAAAAATTCTTTCACTTAGCAACAGAAATTTTGGGATCGTCATAAGTCGGGGAATGACCTGTATTGGGAAGAAAACCTCCTAGCGGCCTCTAAAATCTAATTCATTTTTATGTGAGGTTTAATTTCTTTTAAAATGCTATTGTTTTTTTTAAGCTACAGAATTTTCAGAACACAATAAGGACTAGAATTTCCATTCCTGGGCAAGGCAATGGTTCAGTGAGCCATGCCCGATTTTACGACCGTTTTGCCATGGTTATTAAGTGAATCATTGCAGTTGTTAAGTGAATAAGGTGATCATCAGAGGGAGGGAGTCAAGCTATTCTCCAAAGGACATGAAGGCAGGACAAGAAGCAACCGATGGAAACTAAGAAAGGAGAGAAGCAACCTAGAACTAAGGAGAAACTTCCTGACAGTTAGAACAATTAACCAGTGGAACAACCTGCCTCCAGAAGCGGTGAATGCTCCATCACTGGAGGCTTTTAAGAAGAGACTGGACAGCCATTTGTCCAAAATGGTATAGGGTTTCCTCCCTGAGCAGGGGGTTGGACTAGATGACCTCCAAGGTCCCTGTCCAACTTTATTATTATTATTATTATTATTATTATTATTATTATTATTATTATTATTATTATTATTATTATTATTATTATTATTATTACTATTACTATTACTATTATTATTATCATTATCAAGCAAATCCAGCTACCCAGTGACTTTGCATGTTGGAAGCCAGCTGGGAAGGTGGCAAATGTTGATCAAATGACCCCGGAATGTCACAACTGGTCGTAAATACACGCCAGTTGCCAAGCAACTGAATTTGATCGTGTGAGTTGTGGAGATGCTGTGACGGTCGTAAGTGTGAGGACTGGCCATAACTCATTTTTTTCAGTGCCTTTGTAATTAATGAATGGTTGCAAGTCGAGGACTGACTACCTGTATTCGTAATTAATTTCTTTTTTTAAAAAAACTAATTCTCCTGATAATTTTATTATTTTATCAACTTTACTCGTGTTTTTTTAAAGCGACGGTACAAAGATACGGTGTAAAGTTTGACATGAGGTGGCTAGTGTTGGAGGTTTTGTGTTTTTCTAAAAAAAAAATAAAAATTAAAACACGAGCAGTTTTGTACAAAACTGAAAACAAATCGAGGCGGGAACCGAGAGGTGCTCCAAAAAGGAAGGCCCGTGTGTCGCGCCGTTGCCTAGCAACAAAGCTTTTCCCTGCGCTGACCTGAGTGGCTAATTTCAGTCACGTGCGATCCCGCCTTCTCTTCCACCGCCCACTAACGTACGTAGAGAGGGAGCGCGGTGGCGCCGACGTCGAGCGCCTCGCGTGGCGGATTAATTTAAAAGCACCTGATGCTCAAGTGACGTTTTATGTATGGCCTACTCTGCGCATGCGCACAGCAGAACGAACGGAGAGCTAGAAAAGTGTAGAATGAGCCTTTCAAAAGCCGAGGGCAGGAAAACGACGTGGAGTATCCGATATTTGGCAAGTAATGAATGTTTCCGAATAAGCCAATTTCTCCTTCCCACAGAGATATAAATCCGTGAAGTAAACAACTAACATTTAGCTCGTTTTTTCTCACGTGGTGCCAAAAACATCTCGCAAGACTTCAACGCTGCACCACTCTATCAGAAGTAGTCTATGAATCGAGCGATGGACTCACGTGCCTGAACGTTCCCTGCTCTGGCGTCGGCTCCCTGATCACGTGCCGAGGGAGTGACGTCACCGTCGTCGCCAGGGTCACCCTGCTGCTTCTTCCTTCCTCCGCCTCCTCTTAAAGGGCCATGTCTCTTTTGTCGCCGCTCCTACGGCTGCCGCAACGAGGCCTCGCCGCGGCCGCCGTGGCCGCCCGACACCGCCTGGCGCAAGCGAGGCCCCGGCCGGGCAGAAACGGAGGCCAAAGCCGAAGGACGCCCCGCCAAGCGGCAGTGGGAGGAGCCGTCAGCGTTGGCAGCGGCCTCGGCCTATCAGGTAAAGGGGGCGTGTCTCCTTTTCCAATGGCGACTCAGGGTAGGAGGAGTGGGCGTGGTTTCCAATGTGGGCGGGGCCTCCGAGGCATAAATTGAATGGCGGTATTGTAACATTGGCTGATTGATTGAAAATAAGTTTTTTTCTAAAAAAAAACAAACTATTTCATTACATTATGAATTAAGGCAACAAATTGATTGAAAAGAAGCCAAGAAAGAGGCTTGCAAGTTCTGGATCTTAAAAAAAAAATCAATAAAAGTCAGTTTTCCCCCTCCCTCCCCCAGCTGCCCATATAATAATAATAATAATAATAATAATAATAATAATAATAATAATAATAATAATAATAATAATAAAGTTGGAACGGAAGGGACCTTGGAGGTCATCTAGTCCAACCCCCTGCTCAGGCAGGAAACCCTACACCATTTCAGACAAATGGCTGTCCAGTCTCTTCTTAAAAACTTCCAGTGTTGGAGCATTCACTGCTTCTGGAGGCAGGTTGTTCCACTGGTTAATTGTTCTAACTGTCAGGAAGTTTCTCCTTAGTTCCAGGTTGCTTCTCTCCTTGGTCAGTTTCCACCCGTTGCTTCTTGTCCTGCCTTCAGGCGCTTTGGAGAACAGCTTGACTCCCTCTTCTTTATGGCAACCCCTGAGATACTGGAAGACTGCTATCATGTCCCCCCTCGTCCTCTTCATTAAACTAGACAGACCCAATTCCAGCAACCATTCCTTATATGTTTTAGCCTCCAGTCCCCTGATCATCTTTGTTGCTCTTCTCTGCACTCTTTCTAGAGTCTACTATTATCCTCAGCCAACATGGGTAGAGGCTGATGGGCATGGAGTAACAATCCCTCTGGAAGGAGGCTGTTTTAAAGACATGCAAGAACTCTTATTGATTTTTGTTTTAATTTTAGATCATTTTTTTTTCAAACTTGGCAACTTTTTAGAGGGGTGGACTCCCAGAATTCCCCAGCCAGCATGCTTTAAGAGGGGTGGGCTTCAACTCCCAGAATTCCCCAGCCAGCATGCTTTAAGATGGGCGAACTTCAACTCCCAGAATCCCCCAGCTAGTTTCTCTTAGATGTGTGGACTTCAATTCCCAGAATCTCTCAGTTAACTATCCTAGCTGAGGAATTGTGTTGGTGTCTTGTACAATCATCTCGGCTTTAAGCTTGGCAGCCTCTCTGAATGGCTGGGCTGGCAGCCTGTGGCAGGGAAGGGGGCTGAAAGCCGCGGTTGGAAGCTGCCCCTGCAGAGACCCATGCCAGCCGAGGGGCTTCTGCCCTGGGCCCCCTTTTCTCTGCCTGGGGGTATGCAGAGACCCGGCGCCTGCCCTCTCCCATGCCAGCCTCTGCCCCCTGTCTCCTCTTCCAGCCTTCTTCCTTTTCTCCGGGGAACCTGCGAAGAAGGCGGGCGAGGGGGACGCCGAGGGGGGAGAGGCCAAGGCGGACCCGGAGGACGCCATCATCCTGGTGCTGAAGAAAGCCAAGGTGAGCCCAGGCCTTGGGGAGGGAGGGGAGGCTGTCCTCTTGGCAAGCCAGGCCTCTGGGGGAAGGACAGAGAATGGCTGCTGCCGCTCTCCCCCACCCTCAGCCTCTTCCCTGGGAGGGGGGCCAGAGATGCCTCCGTCCCTCCCCATCCGTGGTGGGGCCAGGGGTCTCTGCAAGAAGGCCAAGGGGAGGAGGCTGCGACCTTGGTCTCTGTAAGGGCACAATCATGTTTTAAAATCTTTTCTTGGAACCACCAGGCTGTTTTTGCTAAATTAATCAGACTTTTTCTCCTTCCTTCCCTCCCTCCCTCTCTTCTTTCCTTTCTTCCCTCTCTCCCTTCTTTCCTTCCTTTCTTCTTTCCCCCTCCCTCCCTTCTCTGCCCCTCCCTTGCTTGCTTGCTTGCTTCCTTCTTTCCTTCTTTCTTTCCTTCCTTCCTCCCTCCCTTCTTCCTTCCTCCCTCCCTCCCTCCCTTCTTTCCTTTCTTCCCTCCCTCCCTTCTTCCCTTCCTTCCTTCCCCTTCCTTGCTTCCTTTCTTCCTTCTTTCCTTTCTTCCCTCTCTCCCTCCCTTCCCCTTTCTTCCTTCCCCCTCCCTCCCTCCCTTCTCTTCCTTGCTTCCTTCCTTCTTTCCTTCCTTCCTTCCCTTCGTTCCCTCCCCTCCCTACCTTCCCCTTTCTCCCTCCCT